>NW_014543808.1:293771-309699 GCF_000741045.1 Vigna radiata var. radiata | reverse complement strand
GTTTAGAATAAACTTTAACCACTGTGCAAGATAAAAAACAGTAAAATCATTTTTTACCTTTGAGATTTGGAAAGAGTAACATAAAGTGACAAAATTTATATTCATTTTACACACATTAGTAAATATAAAATGATTATAAAAGAGTAAACTTTTTCAATTTTTAAAAAATATCTCTGATTCAAATTACCACCATCATCTTCAATTGAAAAAATGGTGGAGTGATGACAGAGAAAATGTTGAGATGAGAGAGAAAAATTCTCTGATGACAAAGGGTTTCTGATTTTTTTTTTCAATTGGGGCAACAATAGGGATGACAAAGAAAATGTTGGAGTGAGAGAGATGACAGAAAAAAATGTTGGAGTGAGAGAGATGAAAGAGAAAGGGTTGAGAAGAATCAGGGAGGTGAGTAAGGGTTTGGGGGTTTCTTTTTTTTTTTTTTAATTTTGAGAATGAAAATTATTTAAATATCTTTGACTTTAAAACTTAGAATCCATGATAAATGAGGGTATTTTTGTCTAGTATAATCTGGTACACATTGTTAAAACGTACCAACTGAAAAACAGGCATACGCGTGTTAACAAACCCATATATATATATATATATATATATATATATATATATATATATATATATATATATATATAGATAGATAGATATATCCTTCTTGACTTTAACTAGTATATATTTTTCTTTCCTTTCCTTTTTTTTATAAAAAATCTAATCATATTATATTTTTAACTAACTAAATTAGATTAATATTTAATTTCATTTATACTTAAAGATAATAGTATGATTAAATTACATTAATTTTAATATTTTACATTATTTATAATTTAATATTTTCTATTTTCTAACTACTTTTGTTCCATAGAAGAGTGAGTTATATCTTCAAATAATTGAAGAAGTGGTTATTGAGATAATCCAAGGAGAAACTGCTGCATGATTGTGTTTCTCCATAAACTCAGAGAAAAAAGCATACAATATGCCACATAAGTTATTTTTTATAAAAGCTATATCCTATAATTTTCTAAGTTTTCATTTTTACTTTACACGTAATCTCATTTAAATTAATGAAAAAAATATTCAGCTTATTGTTATTAGTTTGATTTCCTAGACATATTATAAAATGCTTGTTTAAAAAAAACAAGAAAAGCATCTAATGTTTCTATTTCAAAAGTAAATTTTAAATAACTTATTTATTATACTTTTTTTAGTTTTCTTGTTTCAATATATATTTATGTCATTGCTTTTTCTTTGCTCTCTTATCAGTTTGATGGCTAATTTTTCATTTTATATCAGTTAAATTAAGTGTATAAATGAAAAAAAAAGGTTAAATATGTTTTTAGTTCATGTATTATCAAGCGATTTTAGTTTTAGTCCATCTTTCAAAGTAAAGTATATTTTAGTCCTCCTCCTTAAAGAAACTTTGATTTTAGTCCTCCAAAACTAACACCATTAAAAACGAGCTGACGTGGCTAACGGTGTACTGCTGAAACGATTTTTTTTCTGTGTTTCTCCCTCTCTCAAAGTCCCATTAGACATTACTGTCAACATGACATCAGCCTGGACTCGTCCCCTCTCTCATCCTTCCCTGCCACCGCCAACCATACTCTCCGACTCTAATTCCAACGCAGATGGCCTTTCCTCCGGCACGAAGACAAACCGCCACTCTGACCTCTCTGACTCCATATTCAAACCATACCTCGAATTCTCTGGCTACTCCAGTGCCGACCTTTCGAAGATCCAATCATTCCTGATGTCCTCCTTCGCCAATGCTCGCTCGTGCCTCATCTGCCTCGAACGGATCAAACCCTCGGACCCCACTTGGTCATGTTCCTCCCTCTGCTTTGACGTCTTCCACCTCATCTACATCCAGAGCTAGGCCCGCCAGACATCGGACCTCGTTGCCGCACGAGCTGCCATTCGCCTCCCCATCTCCGCCGCCACGACCTTCGACACGACCCTCTAGAACTGCCTCAAATGCAGATCGTAGTACCCCAAATCTCTCATTCCCAAAATGTATCTTTGCTTCTGCAGGAAGGTGGAGAACCCTCCGAACGATCCGTGGGTTTTGCCACATTCTTGCGGAGAGGTTTGCGGAAGACCCTTGAAGCACAATTGCGGGCACCATTGCCTGTTACTCTGCCATCTCGGGTCGTTCCCTTCTTGCCCCAAACTCGTTAAAGTTAGATGCTTTTGCGGGAACATTGAAGATGTTCGACAATGTGGATTCAAGGAATTTTCATGTAATAATCTGTGTTCCAAGGTTTTGGATTGTGGGGCTCACCGTTGCACCGAGGTTTGCCACCGTGGGGCTTGCCTTCCTTGCCGGACACGTGGCGTATATGCCTGCCAGTGTGGGAAGGTGAAAGAGGAGAAGGAATGTTGTGATCGTGTTTTTCAGTGCGATCATCCGTGTGAGAAGAGACTTAGCTGTGGGAAACATGTTTGTGAGAGAGGGTGTCATTCAGGGGAGTGTGGTGAGTGTCCTCTCAAGGGGAAGAGAGCATGCCCTTGTGGGAAAAGGATTTATGAAGGAATTCCTTGTGATGCTTCTGTACAGCTTTGTTGGGCTACCTGTGATAAGATGTTGCCCTGTGGCTACCACAGGTGCCCAGAGCGGTGCCACCGTGGACAGTGCGTTGAGACTTGTAGGGTTGTTGTGAAGAAGTCATGTCGATGCGGGAGCCTCAAGAAAGAAGTTCCTTGCTATCAAGATTTGGAATGTGAAAGGAAGTGCCAGAGGACGTGTGACTGTGGTCGGCATGCTTGCAAGCAGCACTGCTGTGATGGGGATTGCCCTCCCTGCTCAGAGATATGCGGAAGGAGGCTTCAATGTAAGAACCATAAATGCCCTTCTCCATGCCATAGGTATGTCCTCGGTCTGCGTCAAAGGGCACGCCACTCCCAGGAATCCACTATCCCCCGACCAAGAATTCTCCGATGGTGAACTTCATAGCCTCAGTGTTGGAGAACACATGATACCCTCCCTATTTCACCCTCCCTCCGGTGCTGACACCTGCTCCGGTGCCATGGTCACCGACCTGTCCGATGCGTACTTTCTCGGGCGCCCTCTCTTCTTTTTAGTCGGAATTGTCGCTGACAACGTTTCCATCGCTACCGTGTGGGGCGGTTGTACTAGAGGAGCACTCCCCGTCGTCGTCGGAATTTGCGTCGTGGATCCGCTTTCGGGAGTTGGGTTGTCGTTCCTCGGAGCTACATGGTAATCCGATGGAGCATCCGATCCCACCACCATTCGTTATGAGGGAGAGACGAAAAAAAAGGTGAGAAAAACTTAAAAATAAAAAAAATCGTGTCAGTAATACACCATTAGCCACGTCAGCTTGTTTTTAACGGTGTTAGTTTTAAAGGATTAAAATCAAAGTTTTTTTAAGAATGAGGACTAAAATGTACCTTACTTTGAAAGATGGACTAAAACCATAATAGCTTGATAGTACAGAAATTAAAAACATATTTAACCAAAAAAATTAAAAAATTAAAAAAACATATTAAAAATTGAATACTTGCAAGGGATGGATAGTTGAAAATAAGAAAATGAGGTTGGTTGGTGGTTTATTTAATGTCCCCATTCCAAGAAGATAATAATAAGCCATAATAAATGAATCTGCAGTCCAAAGTTTGAGATGAATGATGAAAATTGTGGACCATCTTATCCTCTTCTCTTGGCTGTCACAGTTTTCTACTACTTCTTATCTAAAGTCAACACTAACTAATCCACCCATTTTTAGTACATAGTAACATCAATCACACAACCAAATCATATATATCTCAAATCTACCTTACATAATAAAATATTAAATGCTGCTAATCATTACAAATGTGTTTTTCTTATGGAAGATTTAGTGTATTTTCATAAAAAATAATCTTGTTATAATTAACAATAAAACTTTTGAAAAGTGTACACAATATCCAAACTCAAAACCATTAGATTATTGTTATTATTATTGGACGTAAGGTACAAAACTTAAATGAATTACTACTAATTGTAGTAGATACAGGTAATTCATAATTTATGAGATAAGTGTATTAGTAGATCCAAGAAAGCCAGCTAGCTAAGGATGCAAAGATGATATTATGATGATATTTTAACATCAGAAATATAATATTTTATATGATTTATAATAGAAACGTGTTAATATTTATCAGGGAAATAGTTTGAGAAATATTGTTTGTTTAAGAGATTTAGAGATGAAAATGAAAAAATTTAAAAAAATAATCTATAAAAACTATTTATGCAAATATAATACTATTTTCTTTTTTCTCGTTCAATTTGCCTTATTTTCCTTCATCTCCAATTTAATTTTTTTCTATTTTTTTTCTTCACACTTTCATTTTTGTCAAATCCATGATCGGAATAACTTGTATATCCTGATTCGTGGTCAATCAATAAGTTTTTCTTTTTAAGTTTTATGATAAAAATATGAATTAAGTGTATTTTTTAACCTAATTTTTTTTAGTAGACCTTAATTAAATATAATTTTATTAAATAAGACATTTCTTTTCTTTTTTGTGTCCAATTTCCTTATTCTTCTCCATCTTTAATTTATTCTTTTTTCACTTTTTTCTTCACACTTTCATTTTCATTGAATCTTCGATTTAAATCGATATTAAACTTATATATCTAACTATATCAGGTAAGATAACAAGAGAGTTAAGAAATGAAAATGGAATAAAACGACAACAATAATCAATTATATATTTGCATCAACCAACACAAGTAACACCAACCTTATTCTTTCTCTTTTCTTCTTTTTCTTTCTTACGCCCAATTTACCTTGTTCTCCTGTCTCCAATTTACTCTCTTTTTACATTTGCGAGTTGTCCCAAACCTGTGCGAGTTGTAGCTAATGTGATTTAAGTTTATCTCACTTCGTCTTATGTTCTTTTCTGCGGGTTTTATTTTTTTTTACTTTTGTGGTCAAATCAATGAATGTTTTTGAGAAAGAATGAAAGATAAAGTAGTATCTTTATTTTAAGAGATTTCAAGGTAAAATTAATAAAAAAAATTGTGAATCATATAGTGATTTGAGATAAAATATATATTTTAGTAGATTAAGTGGTAAGATTATCTTTATGATTAAAATTAACATAAAATAAGTCGTAGTTAGTTAAAATTAATTAAAATAAAACCTGGATGATTTTTTTTGTAAAAAATTCAGGAGTAATTAATTTAAAATAAAATGTCATTGGTTAAATTATTCTCCATGAATAATATTTTCAAAATACATAATATTTTATTATTAGTATTATTATTATTTTTATTATTATGATTATTAATTATAATGAAAAAAATTGTAAAACATAAAAAAAACTAAAGATTATCATATAATTGTATTATTGGTTTTGTCGCAACCGGAAAATCGCGACGGGACGACAATCCAAAAAAGAAAACGAGTTTGAAAAAGGTTTTGGAGTCGCCACCATAGTTTATTCTAGAAAATTACGAAAAAATCATAAAATGATAAAACACAGTCCACGAAAACCAAAGATTAGGTTCGGGAGTCGGTTACGTGTGGGGGAGGTGTTAGCACCCCCACAACGCCTGCCCTAAGGCAGTACCTTTAACTAAATACGCGAATTTGATGTGGTTTGCAAAATGTTTAATTTCCCCTAAAAAATAAAACTCTAAAGAAAACAAAATATATTTTTTGTTTTTTGTGCCCGACAAGGATTGACCTTGCTCCTACGTATTCTCAGTTGTACTGAGAAATCAGGGTTACGTAGTTCTTTTGGAAACCATTTGGAAAATGATGTTGTGTCTGGAGTTTTTTGTACGAGGAAGAAAAAGATTTTCAACACAAGGCCGGCAGAATGGCCGCACTTGTGTTTAAACCCTTTAAAACAATTTATGATTTTTTTTAAGAGAGGAAGAAAAAGGTTTTTGGTACAAGGCAAACAGAATGGTCGCACTTGTGCTTAAACCCTTTACAAACAATTTATGATTTTCTAAAAGAAGAAGGAAAAGGTTTTTAGCACAAGGCAGACAGAATGGTCGCACTTGTGTTTAAACCTNTTAAAACGATTTTTTTGTTGATTCTTTTTTAAAAGAGGGAGAANAAGGTTTTCAGCACGAGGNAGACAGAATGGTCGCACTCGTGCTTAAACCCTTTAAGACAATTTATGATTTTTTCTTTTAAAGAGGAAGAAAAAGGTTTTTAGCACGAGGCAGTCAGAATGGTCGNACTTGTGCTTAAACCCTTTAAGACAATTTATGATTTTTTCTTTTAAAGAGGAAGAAAAAGGTTTTTAGCACGAGACAGACAGAATGGTCGCACTTGTGCTTAAACCTCTTAAAATAATTTATGATTTTCTAAAAGAAGAAGGAAAAGGTTTTTAGCGCAAGGCAGACAGGATGGTCGCACTTGTGCTTAAACCTTTTAAACGACTTTTTTTGTTGATTCTTTTCTTAAAAGAGGGAGAAAAAGGTTTTTAGCACGAGGCAGACAGAATGGTCGCACTCGTGCTTAAACCCTTTAAGACAATTTATGATTTTTTTCTTTTAAAGAGGAAGAAAAAAGGTTTTTAGCACAAGGCAGACAGAATGGTCGCACTTGTGCTTAAACCTTTTTAAACGATTTTTTGTTGATTTTTAGCATTTATATATCCAAAAAGTAGATGGCTAGTTAAAACAAAAAAAGGAAAACAACTAAATAACAAGATAAATAAATAAATAAGAGTATAAATAAAAATTAAAAATAAAAAAAATAAAATAAAATAATAATAATAATAATAAATAAATAAATAAATAAAACAAAAACAAAAAACAAGATAAAAAGTGAAATAAGAAAACAAAATAAAAAAAAAAAAACTGTGGAGGTGCTTAAATAAAAAGGGGGTGTGTAAAACCTAATTTAATTCTAATAGCAGATTGGGCCTAAGCCCAAGTGAAAAGGGGTATGAATATGCAAATAGGGTGGCTGCAAGGAGGAAATTCGAATGGGCTTAAGCCCAAGGAGGATGGGGTGCGATCCAACAGAATGAGGGGGTGCAAAAACGTTTTTTTTAATTAAGTTTTTTTGTTTGGCAAGACCTGGGCCTGATTTAGGGGTGCGGTGGTAGAAAATGGGGGTGTGGAAGGAGAAAAAAACGTGGCCCAGAAAGCTGGCCCTAAACCGCTCCTAACCTAGAAATTTTAGGGGTTCTCTCAGCTCCTCATTTCTCGCTCACTCACTTCTCAGATTCCATCTCATTCCCTCGAAACCAAAGCACGCCGCCACCTCCCAACCGGCCACAGCTCCCGTCCGGCCAGCTCGAGGCGTCTCCGGCGACTCCAAGCGTCTCCGGAACCGCTGCCTTCCACGGGGTCAGACCCCTTCCCTAGATTCAACGCCGCGTGTGAGAGGGAGACTCCCTCACCTTCCGTGCTTCGCCTCTGCTGCCGCCGTCGTCGACGGCTCCACCGCCACGACTGACCTAAGCCATCACCAAGTCCACCTCTCACCAACGGGCCCTTCTCCGGCTGCCGCAGGTCGAATGCCAGGGCCACGCCGGTGACGCTGCCTGTCGCCGGAGTCAAAGACCAGAAGCCGCGAACCAAGTTTTCTCCACTCCTTTGCATGTGAGGGAGGAACCTCCTGCCCGAGGATGACGCCGACCACCGCTTGAGCGAATCCGGCCACCGCGAGCCGCAAGCCCGAAGGCCGCCGGTCATGGCGTCAAGGACGAAAGCACCTCTCCTTCTCTTTCTCTCATTCCATTTTTTTTTGTCTTTTGTTGATTAGTTTGGTGTTGATTACTTCTTCTCCTCTGATATGGTTTTGTGTTACAGGCCAAAGGTTTCGGCGCTTGTTGTTTTGTTGAAGTTTTCGAAATTGAGGACATTGAGTATGGAGTTTGAAGTGTTGATTTGCCTTGAGTATTCTGGATGCAGCATTTGTTTTGAAGACAAGCTTCGAACCCATTGGCAGGTGAAGGATGGCCTCACGATTGAGGGTGGCTGCAGCGCATACTGCTGCCTAGATGGAGGGGAAGCTGTTGATTGCTAGATGAGAAAAACTACTTCTATTCTTTTTGTCTTTTGTATAAGAGCTGACACGAAAATGTATCAGTTTTTGCTTCTGTTTGCATTTTGTTAGGTGTTTTCTAGGTGGAAGGAAATGGACATTAAGGTCTTGACGCTGGGGGAGTGTATGCCTATCTCCTATTGTTAGTTATGTTGATTGAATATGTTGATTGAATTTGCAGGCATTGAAAATGCGGTTTGATAAAAAGATGAAACCACAATCAAGACGCCTGCCATTATACATCATAATGAAACATCATTCGTCTATATCCAAGCATGCATAAGGAAAGCATACGGGTAAGCAAGTCCGAAGAGCTTATGTATGAGTGTATGAAGACTTACCTTTGCAGCTTCAAGACTCTTCTGCAGCTTCAGGACTTGCAGCCTCAAGAATCCTCCACGGCCTTTAGACCTTCCTTTTAATTCTCTTTTCCAGGGTTCTCTTGCTGTGTTCTCTTGTTGTGCTCTCTTTGTTATGATAAGCTTGAGCTCTGTGTATTGTTATCTGATAGTGAAGTTGGTAGTGGGGTGTTGGATAAGAGCAATGTTCTCTAATCGTGGGGTCTCGGGTCTCAATAACGGTGCTCTTTTTGTTGTGTTGGTGTTCGCTCTTTCTCTGTGGTGATAGTATGCTCTCTGTTGTCCTGTTCTGTTCTGATAACCCCCTAGTTACTATGATCTCCTGCTTTTCCTTCTGCAGGTTAAGGTCTTTTTCCACGTTTCAGAACGATCAGGCGTATCTCCCAGGATCTCGCCTTTGTCTTTTTTCTTTTTTCATGTTTTCATCTTCAAAATCTTCACTCTTTCCATGAATGTATGCTACTCTACTGCTTAAGAATTTTTAGCAAGAAATACAGAAGCCTTTTTTGCCCTGCCCCGTATAAGCACATTCTAAGCATTTCCTTTGTATCGCCTAAACACTCCAACTGATGGAAACAGAGTTGACTTTTGAATTTTATTTTTTCCTTTCATTTTTTATTTTTCATTTTCTTTTGTAAACAATTATATAAAAAGTATCCCTTGAACTTAAAATATAAAACGAATTAAAAGGAAACAACAAAATAATTAAAATATAAAAGTACAATACATAAAAGTAAACCGAAAAAAAAAGAAGAGAAAATAAAAAACAAAAATAAGGCAAAAATGAAATAGCATAAAACGAAAAATGGAATGTAATAAATTAAAATAAAATGTAATAAAATAAATAAAATAAGATAAGATAAGATAAAATGAAATAAAAGAAAGTAAAATGAAATAAAATAAATAAAAAAGAATGAAAAATAAAATAAAATAAAACAAAATATAATAAAATATAAAACTGAGAAAAATAAATAAATAAAAACGAAACCAACTGGAAAACAGAGGATAAAATTAAAAGGAAAGAAAACAAACAAGAATCACCCTTTTCTTTTTTTTTTTAGAATTTATATGAAAATTATCTTTGCTCCCCCCCTTTTTTATTTTATTACTTCTTATTAACTTTAGATATTTTTTAACTATCCGGACGAAATTGGGTATTGACAGGTTTCCTTAAATCATCTCATCTTAAGAGAGATAGAATCTTATCTCCCTCTCCGAAAAAAAAAGTTATAGCTCTTTATATTCAATAAGTAGGCTTTTTTACGTTTTTAAGTAAAAAAATGACTTGATTATTACGAATTTAGATAAGTTTTATTTTTATTTACGTAAATGGGCAAGTTGTGCAACCCCACACGATTTCAAGTGAAGAAATCGTGCGGGGTACACCACTTATGCATTGACACAATAAAAAAGGTAAAATTGTGCATCTCTACACGTTTTTAGACACTCGCAATCGATTACGAATACTTGTAATGGATTACATAGTATTAAAATCGTGCAGTGGATCACTATTAATCAATAGTGTACGATATGCTATTTGGGCTGAACGGTTGCAACTAGTAACTGCACGGTCCAGCATGCTTATTAGGCCTTAATCATATTAATGATAGGTCATTATCGCTTCAGCGATTGGGCTAATAGTTCATCACAACGATATAATCCGTTGAAGATAATATCTTAACAAATCTATACGATATAATCCGTTGAGAATAATATCTTAACATCTATATCAGAAAAGATTAGATAAGATATGAACAGCCAGATATTCAGGTATAACCGTTTATATTATATTCTGTTTATATTTGATAATAACCTATATATACAAGACTGAAATCGTATACCAAGTACGCTTTCTCATACACAACTTTGCCTTACAATATTATTAAGTGATTTCACTCTGCATTCTCATATTGAGAACCTTCAGCCTTGCTTTCGAGGCTCATCATTACTCACCCTGACTTGGGCGTCGGAGTGCCTTTGCAGGTACCTCCTCCCCCCGGTCGTAGCTTGGAGCTTCCGGACGGTTGAAGATCAGAAGACAGCAGGAGCGCCACGTCATCCAGGTTAGTCCCTTCGTTCCCCAAAATATTCATACCGAAACATTTTGGCGCCCACCGTGGGGCCCGAAAGGACAAGAATCCCAATGGTGACCACAAGAGGCATGGAGAATCCAGACCCAATCCAGATGATAAGAGACCTGCAGGCGCAGTTGGAAGAGCAAGCCCGAACCATTGCAACCTTGCAGCAGGAATTACAACAGAAAAAGACTGACGACGCCGAACGTAGCAAAGAAAAACAACACGACCGAGAGGTATTTGAAGACAGTCAGAACACAATCCGCCTCCTCCCCCTCGGTCCCCAGACCTTTTGTCGTTCACCGATACCATCATGCAGGCCCCTATGCCCGATCGACCTCCACCTCACGTGGAGAAATTCGACGGTACAACGAATCCAGAATATCATTTGCGGAATTTCGTCGAGTCAATGGCCTTCTACACTCAAAGTGATCCGGTAAAATGTCGGGCGTTCTTTCTGTCGCTGAGGGGAGAAGCCCTTGAATGGTACTACACCCTTCCACCAAATTCGGTGGACAATTTTCGCACGCTGACAAACATGTTCACGAAGCAATATTCCACCAACCGACATGAAGAAGTGACTGCTGCCGAACTAGTCAATCTCAGACAGGGAAAAGACGAAACTCTCAGAGCTTTCATGCACCGATACAACCAAGCCGCCCGGAGGATAAAGGGAGCCAGTCCCGAATTCATCATCAGCAGCCTACCCAATTGCCTAAAGCCAGGATTCGTCTCTGAAAGCCTATACGCCAAATCACCCCGTACGCTGGAGGAGCTACAACAAAAGATGGCTAAGTTCATTAAAATGGAAGACCAGAGAATCTCTCGAAAGCAACAACACGAGGAGCATTTGACGAATATTAACAAAAGAGAAGGCAAACGAAAAAATGACAACGTCCGGGAACAAAAACCAGTCGTGAATCTGAATCCCAGATACGATCGCTACGCGCACCTCACCGCCCCTAGAAAAAAGGTGTTGGAACGAGCTCTACAGTCGAACCTCATCTCTCAAAGAAGAAAATTTCCACCGAAAAACATGGATGTAACGCAGATTTGCCGATTCCATAATTCGGGGGGACATACTACTGAAGGCTGCCAGACTCTCAAAGATGAAATAGAGAAGCTAATCCGTGCCGGACATCTTCGTGAATTTGTGAAGGAAGATTCTGGCCGTGTGGGACACTCACCCAGAAGGACACGAAGAAGCCCGGAGCAAGCCAAACGAAAAAGTAATTACTCACGCGACCGTTCTCGTAGTCCTCCGATTCACAGATCCCGCAGTAGGCCGAGAGAGCGGGAACCTATAATAAAAGGCAGGATTGACACCATCTCAGGAGGATTCGCTGGAGGAGGCGCTTCATCCTCAGCACGGAAGAGACACTTGAGAAATTTGCATAGCATACACTCAGTGATACGCAATCCAGCGTCGATGTCGGACATTACATTTACAAACAAAGATTTTCACGCACCAGACCCCGATCAGGATGACCCCATGGTCATCACCACCCGCATTGCACAATACGATGTAAGTAAAGTCCTCGTCGATCAGGGTAGTGCAGTTAATATATTATACTAGACAACTTTTCGGAGAATGGAGATTTCTGAAGATATGATTGCTCCGTTTAACGAGCAAATTGTTGGCTTTGCTGGAGAGAGGGTAGACACCCGGGGATATATCGACTTACGAACCCACCTAGGATCTGAAGATGGTGGTAAAGAGCTCAGAGTTCGTTTCTTACTTGTAGAAGCAAACACGTCCTATAACGCCCTCCTAGGACGCCCATGCCTGAATGCCTTTGGGGTAATCGTGTCTACCCCACATCTGGCGATGAAATTTCCAACAGACAAAGGAAATATTTGTACCGTCCGGGCAGACGAGAGAACCGCTCGTCAATGCTATGTTGCCGGTTTAAAGGTCACACCTTACAGAAAAGAAAATCGCACGGAGACTATCCTGATTGACCTTGATCCAAGGACCAATACAGACGAACGCATACAACTGGAAGGTGAGATAAGGCCTTTCGTCGTGGGAAAAACCGAACAACAAACTACTTCAATCGCCGCCAACCTTAAGCCATTTGACAAAAATGCGTTGAAAGAACTATTGAAGAATAACAACGATTTATTCGCCTGGAGTGCGTCCCATATGCCCGGAATCCATCCCAGTGTCATTTCACACAAATTGTCCATATTTCGAGAAGCCCGACCGGTATCTCAGAAAAAATGACGGTTCGGTGAAGAAAAGCGGTCGGCGATTCGAAATGAAGTTGACAAACTCCTGAAGGCGAGGTTCATACGAGAATTAACCTATACTACATGGTTATCTAATGTAGTCATGGTAAAAAAGGCGAACAGACAATGGAGGATGTGTGTGGACTTCACGGACCTCAATAAAGCATGCCCCAAGGACTCTTATCCGCTTCCCAATATCGATCGTTTGGTCGATGGCGCGTCCGGGCACACTGTTCTTAGTTTCCTGGACGCTTATTCGGGGTATAATCAGATCTCGATGCATGCTCCAGACAGAGAGAAGACCGCTTTCATTACTGAGCATGCGAATTATTGTTTTGATGTCATGCCGTTCGGTTTGAAGAATGCCGGAGCCACTTATCAACGTCTAATGGATAAAGTTTTCCATAATCAGACAGGCCGTTGCATGGAAGTATAGGTCGACGATATGGTAATACGAAGCCACACACATCAACAACACCTCAAGGATTTAGAGGAAGTCTTTCAACAACTCCGGCATTACAACATGCGTCTAAATCCTAATAAGTGTACTTTCGGGCTGTCCGCCGGAAAATTCTTAGGTTTTATGTTGACCCATCGAGGAATAGAGGCGAATCCGGACAAGTGTAGGGCAATATTAGAGATGCAAAGCCCGACTAAATTAAAAGATGTCCAGTGCTCGGTCGGACGTCTTACAGCTCTATCACGATTCATACCCAGGCTCTCTGATCACATCAAGCCTATTTTGAAGAATATGAAAAAGGACGTGCCTCGACATTGGGACAACGATTGCGAAGAGGCCTTTTCTAAAGTGAAAGGTATTTTGACCAGTCCTCCTATCATGGCCCGTCCAACCGAGGGGTTCGATCTAGCTGCATCCAGCCACTCGATAAGTGCAGCTCTCATCCAGGAACACCCTGATTTTAAGCTGATATATTTTATCAGTCGAACCCTACAGGGACCAGAAGAAAGATACTCACATGTAGAGCAAGTGGCGCTCGCCTTGCTCACAGCGGCGCGACGTCTCCGGCCGTATTTTCATAGTCATCAGGTTGTCATCCGGACGAATCATCCGATCGCGAAGATCCTTCGCAAGCCTGACTTAGCCGGCAGAATTGTGGCATGGGCGATCGAGCTATCTGAATTCGGTTTACAGTATGAGCCTCAAGGTTCTGTTAAGGGTCAGCACTTAGCCGACTTCATAGCGGAAGCATACCATCCGGAAGAACCCAACATTTGGCATCTCAATGTAGATGGGTCTTCTGACAAAAGAGGAGGCGGCGCCGACATAGTGTTAGAAGGTTCGGGCAATCTTCTAGTCGAACAGGCAATTCGCTTTAACTTCCAACTCAGCAACAATCAGGCAGAATATGAGGCTCTCGTTAGTGGCTTGCTATTGTCCAAAGAGCTGGAAGTCAATCATCTGGAGTGCAAAATGGACTCTCAGTTGGTTGTGGGCCAACTTAATGGCACTTTTCAGGTTAAGGACAACCATTTGCTGCGATATTATCACAAGGTCAATGATTTGATCAAGTCATTCACCAGTTTCTCTGTGACTCATATACCCCGATCACAAAATTCCCGGGCGGATCTACTGTCAAAGTTGACTCATTCTCGAGAAAAATCCCAACTATCTTCAGTGATTAAAACTACGCTGCACAAGCCTTTGTTGGAAGCATGTGCCGCTAACGTGACTACACCAAGAACTGACTGGCGGCAAGATATAATACAACTCATGATTCATCAAGAACAGGGAGGACGACTCAACATACTTGATTTTAAACGAATCGCCCGTTACATGTTAGTGGGAGATGACCTCTACCGGCGCGGTTACACTACCCCATTACTAAAATGCTTATCGGAGGAGGAGGCAAAATACGTCATGCAAGAGTTACATCAGGGGATTTGCGGTTCACATTCAGGAAAAAGGATGATGAAAGCTAAAGTTCTACGAGCCGGATTCTACTGGCCCTCTATGGAACAAGATTGTGCAACTTTCGTACAGAAATGCATCTCATGTCAGTCCCATGGACATAACTTACGAATTCCGCCTTCGGAATTACATGAGATCATCTCCCCATGGCCCTTCGCACAATGGGGAATGGATATTGTCGGACCCGTGCCGCTCGGTAAGGCGCAATGCAAATACCTGTTGGTGGCGGTCGATTACTTCACTAAATGGATTGAGGCAGAAGCCCTCGCAGTAATAAGTGCTCAAAAGGTACAAAGTTTTATCTGGCGCCTGATTTGCAGGTTTGGACTACCGCACAAAATCATAACTGATAACGGGTGGCAGTTCGTTGAACGCAAGTTAGAAGATTTCCTCAAAGGACTGGGCATTAAACATGTCACAAGCTCAGTTGAGCATCCGCAAACAAATAGGCAGGCTGAGTCAGCCAACAAAGCCATCATTTCCGAGTTGAAAAAGAGATTAGGGCGCGCAAAAGGATTGTGGGTCGAAGAATTACTTGAAGTACTTTGGGCATACAGGTGCACACCGCACGGCTCAACAGGGGAAACCCCTTTTAACCTCACTTATGGAACGGATGCAATGCTTCCGGTCGAAGTTGGTGAACCCACTATACGCCGACAGATGCAAGACATGAGCATTAATGAAAACCTGTTGAGAGTTAATCTGGACACTCTTCCTGAAAGACGTGAAGTAGCTATGATACGAAATACAGCTCAGAAACGACTACTCATACGACGATACAACACAAAGGTCAAACCGCGAAGTTTTACCACAGGCGACCTTGTTTGGAGAAAGAGAGGTGAAGCCCGTAAAGAAAAGACCGTCGGCAAGTTATCAGACAACTGGGAAGGACCCTTCCGCATCACTGGAGCATTTGAACGGAAAGGTCATTCCAAATACATGGAACGCCACACATTTAAAGTTCTACTATAGCTAGAATTTCAGATTTACTGCTTTTTAGATTTACCGCTTTACAAACATTTGTTAATTATTCATCAATGCAATTATCCAGTTTATCATTCATCAAATCAAAAAAGCTTACAGACTAAATGTCTGAATTCTTCATGGCAGCACTTGCCTTCCGGACTAAACATCCGCACGGACTAAATGTCTGAATTCTTTAAGGCAGCAGTTGCCTTCTGGGCTAAACGTCCGCACGGACTAAATGTCTGAATTATTCAAGGCAACACTTGCCTTCCGGACTAAACGTCCGCACGGACTAAATGTCTGAATTCTTCAAGGCAGCACTTGCCTTCCGGACTAAACGTC
>NW_014543808.1:282085-293593 GCF_000741045.1 Vigna radiata var. radiata | reverse complement strand
AAATGTCTGAATTCTTCAAGGCAGCACTTGCCTTCCGGACTAAACGTCTGCACGGACTAAATGTCTGAATTCTTCAAGGCAGCACTTGCCTTCCGAACTAAACGTCCGAACGGACTAAATGTCTGAATTATTCAAGGCAGCACTTGCCTTCCAGACTAAACGTCCGAACAGACAAAACGTTTGAATTATTCAAGGCAGCACTTGCCTTCTGGACTAAATGTCTGAATGGACTTATAGTCTGAATTGTTTCAGGCAGCACCTGCCTCTTTCATTAAACACAACGCTTGCAAGGCGACGTGATAAGCAACTTTGGAGCTTCTTTCAATACGTCATCATTCAGGCATAAAGGAGCCAACAAACCCGAACGGCCGATGCGTTCAAAGCAATTCAGGACACCGAATTCGGATGTTTCTGCATAACCAAGTAAGTTTACTTGAATTTACACTAAGTTAATTTGTTTAAAGAAAAACTACCACTGAAATCAAACTCCCTTGTTACGCCAAAACGGCGAAGAGTAACACCTTTATTAGGGTAAACCAAAAAGTTAGTTAAGGGCCGAAAGCCTTCACATGCAATATTATACTAAGGGCCGAAAGCCTTATACTCACACCAATTCCCAAAATGGTTGCATGATAAAAAACCATCAAAAGTAACATGTAGCAAGCATTTGGAATTATAAAAGAGCGCAAATAAGAAAGAGTTTTGAAATCATCCACAGATTACTGAATAAGTCAGCAAAAAATCTAAGTTTCCTTGGCGTTCACGTCCTTGCCAGTGGTCTTCTCTGGAATTGGCACTTCAGTAACGTCGAAGGGGACAATGTTGGTTTCTCCAGAAGGGGCATCAGTCTGCACTTTAACAGCACCTTCCTCTTCCTCTTCTTCTTCACCATCCGAATACGTTCCAGCAGGAACCTCCTTGGAGGGGACTATCTTTCCATGGAGAATGTCCTTATCCACGTCCAGAGGAAGATCTGTTAGAGGGCGGTCAAGCAGAAAGGTAGCTTGTCGGATTGCCTTCTTGAAACCACGAGTGTGCTCCAGAATAATGGCTCCTGCCATCTCCCTTTGAAGAGCCTTGGCCGCTATTAAGGAATTTTTCAAAGTGTTCCTCTCAATGGTCACTTTGTTCAAGGCCTTTCGGGTGGCGACAAGATCAGCAGTTTGACGATCCATTTCCTTCTTCGTTGCCTGAAAGGATTCTTTCATGCTTTCGAGTATGATACGACCTTCATTAATTGTCTTCTCGGCCACCTCATATTTTGGACCACACTCGGAATGAACAAAGCTGAAGGAATTGATAACTTTGGCACCAATTCTGAATGATCTCTTCAATTGCACAAATGCCTCCTCATCCAAAGGAACTTCAAAATGATGCATAAAAATGGTTATCAGTTGCAGATAGAGTAAAAGGGCATTGTCTCTCAAAGTCTTTTTCATCTTATGTCGAATTAGATAAGCCCAATTAATCTCCCTTGATGTCAAAATTGCCAAAGTCAAAATAAGATATTCCTCTGTAGCCTGTGCAAGGTCAGTTGAACGAGGAATCAAAATTCGACAGATAATCTAATGTAATATGCTAGTGTAAGTCAATATTGTACTTGAAAGGTTTACATTCAAATTACAAATCATATGTCTAGTATGTAGGCTAGAATAATCATATGTCCATTCAATGAGGCATATTACCTTCAAAAGACAATCCTACATAAGGTATATTCTTAAGGGAATAAAAAAATGTAGACTTATGGTCATTATCACCTTTTTTACCTCACTGTTAATTACTCCGTCATCGAAAATATGCATATTATTATAAAAAACTCGTACTAACTCGAGGTAATAGTATTTTTTATGACAAATAAAATCAACTAAACCAACATTTGTCACTAGATTGAAACACTAACATTTTACACCACTACTCAATACGAAAGGTATTGCTCCAAGTTCTTTCACCATGACATTATTGAGCCAAAATACCTAGATCCATATTTTTTTAGAAAGAAAATTTTAGTGTTTTAATCTATTGACAAATGTTGGTTTAGATGATTTTGTTTATCATAAAAAACACTATTACCTCGAGTTAGTATGAGTTATTTTTTTTTTTCGAGTTAGTATGAGTTATTTTTTTTTTTTTAATAATAATATGCGTATTTCTGAGGATAGAGTCATTCATAGGAAGGTAAAAAGAGTAAAAATGACCATAAATACCCTTTTTATTCTCTTACAAACATATAATTTGTAAGAAATTCTTTTGAAGGTAATAGAGTGGACAAATGATTATTCTGGTCTACATACTAGAGAGATTATTTGAAACCCAAATGCAAACATTTCGGGTAAAATCGTGACACGGTCCATGAAAGTTGATATTAAAATACTACATTACATTATTTGTTGCATTTTGATTCCTCGTTCAGCTAACCCTACACAGGTTATAGAGGAAGATTTTATTTTGATTTAGATAATTCTGACAAAAAAGGAAGATTAATTAGATTCACTTCATCCAACATAAGATAAAAAAAGACTTTAAAAGACAATATCTCGTATTGACAACCTCCAATAGACCATATCTCTTTATCCTATTAACAACCTCCATTTCTGTCCACAAACATAATTTTTTTCTCACAAGTCACTTATTTATCTTTGTTTATATAATTATTATCTTCTAAAATTTTATTTACTCTTATTCTTATTCTTAATTTTTTACGTTATTTTATTTTTATTTTTATACACGGTTATTTATATATTATTTTATTTTATTTTATTTTTGACATATATTTTGTTTAATCTTAATTTTAATTTGATTATGAATTGAATTTTAAACATAATTTTGTCTGATATTTAAAATAAAAAATAAAAATATAAAAAACAAGTATAAGATAAAAAAATATAAAATTATAAAATATTAAAAAAATAATAAAAGAAGGTCTATCTTTCATTACTCTTTCAAAATAATAATAAAAATTTAAAAATTGTGTGACTGTACATCTTCCAAAATAAATAATATCAAAATAATTATAAAAAATCTTTTGGTTTTATCCCTCACTCCCAGTTCATCAAACTTCTCCCTCAATTTCTAGTCTGCAATCTGTGACCACCCAATTTTACAGAGGAATTCCAGACAAGAGGTAAAGGATTCTCATATTTAGTATCCCCTAATTTTTTCTTAGGTTCCATTCCCATCTGCATATAAAAAAACAAGGAAAAAACAAAACCCATTTTCCATTACAATCAGACAAACCCATCCCAGTGATCTTTTTGGGGCAGGGGGCGCGGCGCTGGCACAGTTAGGGTTCATGGAAGAAGTTATATATATATATATATATATATATATATATATATATATATATATATATATATATATATATATATATAAAATGTTTGTAGAATAAAAAATAGGTAATTTAATATTAAGAATATTAATAATAATAAAAATTAAAATAATAGTAATAAAAAGAAAATAATTAAGATCAAATATGAATATCTACCTATGTTTAGTTACGAATTTTGATAACCATTTTAACAAAACAGATACAAATTTCTATTATCGAACAAATATATAAATTTAGTAAATGTAAATATATAGAACTGACCCAATTAACTTATATATCTTAAACTATAGTTAATTTATACTGTTTTATATTTAAAAAACTTAATTATTTTTACTAAAAACTAATTATACTGTTTAATAATTCATATGCTTTCTCAATCACAATTTTCTCCCGGTCTCATTACATCCTTTTTCAATCACGGTTGTCAAAGCTGTCGAAGGTTCACCGCTGTTGAAAGCTCGCTGCTGTCGAAAGCTCGCCGTCGTCGAAGGCTCTTCGTGGTCGAAGGCTCGCCGCTTACGAAGGCTTTGCCGCACTCTGCCATCGCCGAACTGTCGAAGGCTCTACCACCACTGAAAACACTTCTTTAACTAGAAAGAGAAGCAAAGGGATACCACTTTGCAACCAAAGGTACGAATGTTTTTCCCTTTCCCTTTCAAACGGCATACGACACCAAACTATATTTTCGAGGTATTAGTATAATTTGCAAACTATCATTGGCTGTCTGGTGTACGTTAGATTTGAATAAATCCATTAATTATAATGAGTGGAGATGGGATTGGAGAGTTTAAGTATGGAAAGATAACTAATAGAATGACTGTTAATATGCTGATTTTGTGTGAGTGGACTTTTATCCGAGTATTGTGTGCTTGCATTCATGTTATATTATAGAATGGTAATATCTGAAACAGATATTGTATGAAGATGCATGCTTTAATTTTTATCACTACTCTGTTCTAAGGTATAAGATAAACCTTAGATGCTCTGTTGGTAGAAGTTCAAGTATCTATTATTAGGAGATTTAGTCTGGATGTTAATTTTTTTTTATATCATGATTTTTTATTCTTTGGCAATTGGTTTTAGAAGTGTAATGAGTTGAGAATATTTAATTGAAGATTTATGAAAAATCTTTCTTGAACTAGAAATTATACTTTGTTCTGCATGAATAAGATTTATTTCTTAGTGTAAATATGGAACTGCAACGTGGATGAAATAATTACCCGTTGTATTTTGATTATGTGATACAAATCTGGTTGCAATTAGTTGAAGGAACCTAAGTGCATTGTTGTAATCAATATATATATATGTTGTTGGCTGATAGAATTAGACTGGCTGTCGTGTGATATTTAAACTGCACACTCTGTAATTACATTGTCTAGTAATGACATGAAACCCTGTGTACTATGCTGATTGGAACTTGTAAGGCTTAAAATTTTATGTGTTAATCGGTTTAGCTTAATGAGAGTTCTGTTAGACTAGTAATTAATAACATGTGGATATACTTGACGTGGGATATAAACCCAAACCTGTTTGACATTGCCTATGGTCTTAGAAGTTTGTAGAATTTACCTTATTGCCGAAAAAGTGTTATATGTTGATTGAAATGATGTCAGAAATATGGACTTTTCTGTTATGTGGTGTATGTGTAATTAATACTGGGTGCAAATTATACACATTTACAGTAAATGTGTATGTGTATCTGGATTCTCCCCTCTTTGATTCTGGATTTTGAGTTCTAACAAGCTGGAGTTCAAGCTCCATTTTTCGATTAACATGCGTTCGAGATTGTTTAGGCAATTTCTCCCATGCAATCTTTATACGGTTGAGATATTGAATTTTTTTGTTCTGTTACCAATTTTTGTTTCTATTGATGCCATGGGCTTCTTTTGAAGAATTTTTGGAATGTAATATATTCCTGCTCAAACTGATTAAAAAGGCTTTTTGAATTAGTTTGTTGGGTCGGAGTCGCTTAAGACTGAGTCGGTGAATATTAAAGGTAAATTATGGCCAGTAGGAGCAATGTCAAAACTCCAAAGAAGGTTGGGAACACTTCAAATTCGAGCTTTGCTTCTCTAGAAAATAAGTATGCAACACTCCCTTTTTATTTTAAGTGTGTGTATATATATATATGTGTGTGTATGTATATGTATGCATGTATGTATATATGTATGTATATATATATATATATATATATATGTATGTATTTATGTATGTATGTATGTATGCATATGTATGTATGCATGTATGTATGTATGTACGTATGTATGTATGCATATATGTATGTATATATGTATGTATGTATATATGGATGTATGTATGTATGAATTCCTATTGTATATGTTTCAACCTCTAACTTGTTAATGGTCTGTGACTTTTATTCAGTGATCTGTTGTTATTGCTGGTGTTTATTTTTGTTATGAACTCAACTTTCTAATTTGATTTGCAGTTGTTATGAAGGAGAACGTCTCACCAATCTACTCCAATCAATCCGTAGGTTAGATATATTTTTTCACATTTGGTGCTTTGTTTTATTTATCTTTCTTCAAACATGATTTGATCCACAAGGCCATTGTTGACCGATGCTGAGGCAGTGGCCTGCGAGAATTTAACAGTTTAAACTCAATTACCTTTATTAATGGTGTAATTTTTCAACTGATCTGACCTTATTCTGTTGAACAGAGAGATCGGATCTGCAAGAAATGCAGATGGAACTTCCTTGCCGGAGAAAATATGGTTGAAGGTTAAACTTCTATTTGGTTGGTTTGATTTATGAAACTTTGGACATTTAAGATATGTTTATCAGGAAGCATACATTGTCATGTAAACTTTCTGCTGTTCCTTCCAGCAACAATTCTCTATCGGGGTCAATGATGTAACTCGTGTCCTTGAGCGCATGAACCCACGCACTGAATTAGAAAGGTCTGCTCAGCTCTTCCCTTTAAGAAACACCAACAATAAAGCTCCTTCAGTTAAGCTTCAGGTTGATTTCCTCTATTTTCCTGTCTAGAATGTGCATACCTTAGTTAATTGCATATTTACTACCTTCATTTTTACTTTTTAGTTCGTAACTTCAATGTAAATTCTTCAACATGTACATTTTTCTGGTGTTTTAAGCTTTATATGATGCTGGAAACAGCCAACTACGAAAAATTAAACTCTGTTTTTGCTGATTCCTGCAACTATTGGTTGTTTTAGCATGAAAGCCACTTGCAAGTAAATTCTTCAGCATGCACTTTTTATGGTGTTTTAACTTTTATATGGCGCTTCAAACGACCAATTACGAAAAACTAGATTATTTGTTTATGCTGATTCCTGCAAATTCTAATGGTTGTTTTTGGCTGCGAGCCTCATTTTTTTTTTTCTTAAATTGCTCAAACTCAATTAGTTTTTCGTGGTAATAAATGAACAAGTTGCACACTAATAATGAACGAAATTGAATTAGTAGTATATAGCTTTTTCTGCTGTTAGGTATGTATTTGTGATTTAGTTATATAGTCTTATAGAGTACATTATTAGCGTTGTACATTATGCAGGCTGTGCTTGTAGCTTCTGATTGTAACCCACGATGGCTGACGAAGCATCTACTAAGTTTGGCTTCATCAAGGAGTGTGCCCCTTATCTTTGTTAGAGATAATAAACACGGTTCCTTCAGATTAGGTGAACTTGTTCAACTAAAAACTGCCATTGCTATTGGAATTAAGGTGAGACCCTGACATCACACTAAGTTTATAACATGTTTGTTTATGCTATTTTTAGAATAAATATTATTTACAATTTCTAAAAGGAATAATAAAATAAAAAGGTTAATCTCTCTTTTCCGTAGAACAAAACTTTTTGGGGGAACTGCTACACAGGCTCTCTCGAAGAGCAACCGTTATTTCTTTTTTTAAGTTTTCAACATCACATTCCCCAAATTTTTGGATCTTGGGACACTGATTTGGACAATTCTTTATGTTTCAATAAATGCAGGTTAAAGACAGCAGCATAAATAAAATTATTGAGGAGGTTGTACAAAGCGATAGATTTGAACCTCCATTTGACGGTCAAAATTGAGCAAGAATATTTTGATGTTGAAGGGGATTTCTAAGACCCTTTCAGAGATGTAATACTTTGGTAGAGATGTATATTGGATTCATAACCAATAGTATTGGCCTCACACTCTAAAGGTGTCGTTCTGTTTTTTCTGTGTCAAGAGATGTTATTTTTAATTAACGAGTAAGTTACTTTGATCAATTTCATCTTTAGGAAAGACTTTAAAAGAGGAAAATGAGCTTTTTTATATTACCAAATTTGATTTTTGGATCATAAATTAGAAAATATATTGTTGAAGATGAAGAGGAACAAGTAGAGGTGAATCAAATTTTTCAATTTGCAACAAATTTTGAAAAAGAGTTGGTGTACACATGAAGTGGAAAGCTCATTCTAAGATCTACTCATTACTCATGTTCAAAAATCCAATCCTGCAACATTAATCGAGACAATTCCTTTTTATGCTATCAATTCTAACTTTATTGTTTGTGTCGAATTGCATTATTAAAAAACCAATTGAACATGTAGATCATAATTTAGACCTTCCAATTTTTCTTAGAAAAGGAACTAGAACATACACCAAATAACAATCTTACCCATTGATATTTATCATTTGAAAAAAATTTCCTACCTATAAAACCTTCCTCACAAACTTGAACACCATAACTACACCTTTTGTATCTCAGACATTAATTGCCAAAAAATGAAAACAAGCCATGAAGTTGAAAATGGAAACATGCACGAAATAACAACCTTACCTCTTTGACAAATTATCTATCATTTGAAAAATTTTCTCTTACCTATAAAACCTTTCTTACAAGCCTAAACACCACAACTACACCTTCTTTTGTATGAGACATTAATTGACAAAAAATGGAAACAAGTCATGAAGTTGGAAATTGAGGCATTGGAGAAAAACAATACTTGACAGCTAGTAACCCTACCACTTAGAAAAACGATTTTTGGGTATAACCCTACCACTTAGAAAAATGATTTTTGGATACAAGTAGGTTTTGCTGTGAAGTAAGATGAGATTATTGAGAGGTATAAGGCGATGGTCAAGAGATTTATCCAAACATATGCAGTAGATTACTTAGAAACTTTTTCACCAGTTGTTAAAATGAACACGACTAAAGTAATTTTGTTGTTGGCAACAAACTACAATTGGAAATTGCAACAATTTGATATAAAAAATACATTCCTACATGGGGATCTTGAAGAAGGAATATACATGAAGATACCACTTGGTATATGGAACAGATGGATGCCAACATAATTTGCAAACTGAAAAAGACACTGTATGAGTTGAAACAGTCACCTAGAGCATGGTTTGGGAAATTTACTAAAGTTATGACAAGTCTTAAATACAAACAGAGCCAATGGACCACACTTTATTCATCAAAAATTCTCGTTTAAAAGGAGTAAGAGTACTATTGGTTTATGTGGATGATATAATTATTACTAGGAATGATAAAAAGGAACAAAAAAGGTTAAGCTAATGTCTTGCCAAGGAATTTGAAATCAAGAGTTTAAGAAAGTTAAAATATTTTATGGGGATTGAAGTAGCTCATTCCAAGAAAAGAATCTTCATATCCCAACAAAAATATATCTATGATTTGCTATCTACAAACCAACAAGTATACTTGTTGATTCAAATATAAAGTTGAGAAGTGCAAAGGAGGATGTTTGTGTGGATATAAAGGATATACCAAAGACTTACGGGAAGACTTATTTACTTATCTACACTAGGCTAGATATTTTCTTTGTTGTGAATTTAGTTAACCAATTTATGCACCAACCAAAGAAAACACACAAGTTGCACTTAGAATTATCTAGTATCTAAAAGGGACTCCAGAAAAGAAATTTTGTTCAAAATAAATAAAAATGCTAATCTTGAGACATATATAAATGTTGATTATACAGGTTCACTTGTCAATAAATGGTCAACTACATGATATTGTACCTTTCTTGGTAGAAAGCTGATAACTTGAAAAAAGCAAAAAACAAAGTATGATAGTTAAAGAAAACACACAAACTACACTTAGAATTGTCTAGTATCTAAATGAGATTCCATAAAAGGAATTTTATTCAAAATAAATAAGAATGCTAATTTTGAGACATTACAAATATTGATTATACAGATTCACTTGTAAATAAAAGACCAACTACAAAATATTATATTCTTTTGATAGAAACCTGATAACTTCAAAAAGCAAAAAACAAAATATGATAGTTAACTCTTACTAAAATATAATTTTGAGTAATGGTCCAAAAAATATGTGAATTTTATGACTAAAAATTATATTGGAAGACTTATGATAAAGTGGAATGATCTTAAGAAGTTATATTGTGATAATAAACTTACAATTATTAAAACCCACAATCCAATATAACATGATAGAAACATATATGTTGAAGTAGACAAACATTTTATATATATAAAAAAAATAACAATGACTTGATTTACACTTTATGTGTCCACTCAAGGTCAACTCCCAGAAATACTCGCAAGGAATTGAGTGGCAATAATTTTGAAAGAATTTTATTCAAATTGAAAATGGAGAACCTTTTTCCCTTACTTGAGAGAAAATGTCAAAATATACTTTACAAAATTCTAGATATTATTCCCTTGGATTTAATTTGTTATATTGTTTTGTATCTTTGTTATTATTAATAGTATAACAATCCCACAATTATAGGGATTTCTTCCCTAGAATAAGCTCCTTTTATTTCATTAAACGCTTGTATGTAAACAGACAAATAATAAGAAATATATTCTTTCTCCTAAATTTACGAATTACTATACATATGTAAATTTATTTTGACCATATGAAAATCTCTACAATAAATTGCTACAAACATTGAGAACTAACTGAAGCTTTCGTCGATTCCTCTTGTTCAGTAACTCCTGATAAATATAGTCTTCATTGCTGTTTTAGGACGCTGTACTTGATGTTGAAGGCTCGATGGTGCCAACTGGATCGGGATTTGGGTTAACCCGACTGCGTGCTTTACGTTTTCCTGATTTCCCATTCTCTGTTTTCTCTTGATCTTGCTTTACCAACACAGGTTGGAACTGCCAAAAGTTCGAAGAAAAAGTGAAGCAGGTATAAAAATTACAATAACGTTTAAGGTGGAAAGCACTAAAACTCTGGATCAAAGCAAACCTGATATACGGAATATATGACATTTCTTCTTATTTGTGCCATCATATCCAAGAAAAGGTTATAGCCTTCAAGTTTGTATTCAATAAGTGGATCGCGCTGCGCATATCCCCGTAGCCCTACGGCTTGCTGAACAAATTTTAGTGCTTGAAGATGTTCTTTCCACAAGCGATCAATATTGCTCAAGATTAGGAACCGCTCTGCTTCTTTCATCAAGCCTGCTGCTTGTTCCTCCACCGTTTCCTATAGCCAACATTAAAGTAATTAAAAAGGAAAATTCCAGACAGCAACTTATTAAATGTTCAAGCTTTATTAAAATCTCTATTCTCATCTGCCCTTATAATTTTGACTTAAAAGAAATACGTACTAGAAGAATACCTCTTTTTGAAGAGTAAAAAGTTTAATTAGTTGTTAGTTCCCCTACCTCTTCGATGTTTTAATTATAGGAACACAAAGAGAATTATTGATTTAGTTCCTAAACAATAATCGTTAAACTGACCCTTTTCTGCTTGTAGGCTTCACGACCACGAAGACGGAGATAATTCCGCAATTCTTCATAGTCCGAACACTTGTTCTTCAGCAAATCAGGGGTTAAATCATTCAACATGTAGCAATATCTGATGAAACATAAATATCTTCTTTCAGTTTAATTGTTATATCCAGATTGGCCGAAAACANNCATCATCAAATGCATAAATAGATGCATCGGTGGTGTAAAAATATTCTATATTATCACTCAATTACAAGTTATCATGTATACTAAGTTTTTTATTTTTATAGTGTACTATTTTCAAATTCATAATTGTCATAATTTTTAATTTATTGATAATGTAAAACTTTAAATTAACAGAACATACATACACAGAAACTAAACTCTTATCAAGTACCTAAATAAAGGAAGAGAACATCACGTTTACTCTATAAATTTGTTAACTTCTATAATAAATTAACAACTACAAGTTCTATCAAAGATAACATTTGATTGATTAA
>NW_014543808.1:270408-278280 GCF_000741045.1 Vigna radiata var. radiata | reverse complement strand
ATTCAGCATTACCACCAAGGATTATATCTGTCCCACGACCAGCCATATTGGTTGCAATTGTCACTGCCCCAAGACGACCACTCTGAGCTACAATTTCTGCTTCCCTCTCAACATTTTCTGGTTTTGCATTANGAACCTAGGAAACACATAACTCATAAACCCAAAAATACTAAGAAAAAAGTGGTTGCATCTCATTCTATCAAATGGATGAGTAGATGGCCAGTGTTATCAAAACTTTTCCTAGGCTATGAGTAGGCTACCTTTTAAGAAACAAAAATNATTTGAAACGGGTATCATTAACAAAGTATTCTAATGAAACAATGTCCATGAAGCACAAACACTCCTCTTGCTTGAGCTGGTGGAGTGTCTATGTTAGAAATGTTTTTCTTAGACCAACCCTGACCGATTTCTGATAAAAAAAGTATTGTCAGCTCAAACATTTGAGCCAACACCTCAAAATGGGTGGATTCTTCATACACTAATATTAAAAAAAATAAAAAAAACTTTTTTAAACACTCAAAAAGTGACCTTAAAATATAATATAAATCTCAAAAAGTGAATGCTAAATGTTGTTTCATGAGATGTATAGAAAGAAAAGAAAAATGTATAACTTATCAATTTCTTTTAAGGAAGCGAAAAAGCCTTCCTTGAAAAATATGATTTATCTTCTTTTTTATTCTTTGTAAAGAAAGAAAGTGCATACGTTGTAAATGAGGCCTCAATATACTTTTGCAAGTTATAGTATAACAAAATAGGAGAGACCTNACCTCATGCGGAATTTCAGCTTCTTTCAATAGCTCNGACAAAGAATCACTCTGCTCAACACTAGTCGTGCCAACAAGCACTGGGCGACCAGTTTTGTGCATCCTAGAGATTTCCACTACAACTGCACGCCATTTCCCTGGAGTTGCCCTAAAAACTACATCAGATTCATCCTGGGAAAGAAATTAAAGATTAGAAACTAAACAAACAACAAGAAATTTATAAATACTGTTTTATTATGTACAAACTAAATCTACTAAGATGAACATTAAGGCTTCTGAACTTAACTTTAAATGGAAGTAATCCATCTGCACTATCTCGAAAATATAATAATTTACACATACGTTGCGCGCGCACACACACACACACACATTCCTCCTGTTCAGGAATTGGAATAAAGATCCCATTTGGCAAAAAATATTAAAGTGTTGCACAATAATGACAAGNAAGAAGAAACCTTTCTTATCATAGGCTTGTTTGTTGGCACAATTGTAACTTTAAGCTTGTAAATACTCTCAAATTCTGTGCTTTCTGTTGCTGCAGTGCCAGTCATACCACAAAGTTTGGGAAACTGTAGAGGTACATAGTTGAGCGCNTCAAGGAAATTTCAAAGGCAAACGAAATTCTGAAATGATGATTCACTTAACCAGCTCAAACATGACATTCCCAACCTGAAGAAAGAAATTCTGGTAACTGATGGAAGCCAGCGTGACAGTTTCATTTTGAATTGGCAGCCCTTCTTTTGCCTCNACTGCTTGGTGAAGACCATCACTCCACCTTCTCCCCTATGAGTAAATAAAAATTACTTATACCANATTAACTTCTCAGAAATTTGAACACGTGACATTTTTTCTTCATATAGGTTTAGTTATTGGTTTTCTCAAAATAGAAGTGGCAGTGAGTGCNAGTAATATGAAAGATATTGCCATTGGCTACACAGGTACTCTACAATAATTAGATAGTAACGTAAACACCAAGGTTTGATATTGTAATCACNAGCAAAAAAAAGAATCCTTGTATATACCTGATCACTGCAGCTTTTNTAAAGATAAGGGCAGAATGTAAAATGTATCCTAAGGTGGAATCNCTATTAATTTGCAACTCAATTACGGAGGTCAAGTATTGTCCAGGTGTAGACTGTATCTGATTTTCTTGCAGAAACTAAGTGAATATTAATTGCAACTANTCTTTTAGTATCAATAATTAAATAGTAATGCTTTTAGTGCCGTGTAACAATCACAAGTTATCCAGTAAAAGACAACTGAATGCATCGAGTTAGCATTTAATACTTTTCTAAGCCATAATATATAAAGCAAAGTTTTTCCATTATCTTAACTATAATTAATATTATAATAATAATTATATCAAATGGAGATCAAGAAACTGCTACTGCTGGCACTACTATTCTCTCTGCCTTTGCTCACTAAATTGTTTATTGCCATGAATTCAAATAGAAACTCTAAATACCTGCATGACTCGACCAGTAAACTCATCAACAATAAAGACCTCTTTTCCACGAACTATGTAGTTTACATCCCGAAGAAATAGTTCTTTTGCTTTTATTGCATTTAGGATATATGAAGCCCACTGCTCTCGTGGATCATATAAATCTTTGACAGCCAAAATTTCTTCAGCATCTTCATAACCCTGCTCAGAAAGTAGAACTGTTTTTTGTTTTTCATCCACCTGCAATGACAATTTCAGTAATAATTATAAAATTCAAAGATGCAATTTTATTATAACAAATTAAGCATATCTCCTGTCATCGAATATAAGAACANCTTAAGGTGAAGATGAAAATTGAGGAACCTCAAACATTCACAATACAAAAAAATCAAAAGACCTCCACATAACTNATGTTTATTCTAGCAAACTTTGGTTCCCATTTTCAACAGACCATGAAATAGAAACTAACTTGCATATCAAAGTTATTTCTCTGTTAGATTCACATAAGCATTCTGCTATATATAATATTTAGAGTTTAATGATTATGTATGATCAGAGTAATTCAAAATCAAGGTAGATGANTTTCAAGGTGATGCGAATGAAGGAGTGGAAGGGCAGGGTAGGAAAATCCATCAGGTCTGTGAGAGGAAGAGGTAGAAACCCATCACTTGGGGACCCACAAGCACACTCCCTTGATTCTGTAATAACAGAATAGTTGACGTGGAAAGATGAGAGCATGTGGGTATCTTTCTGTTAGAAGAGAGGGGAGAGAGGGATAATAGGGGTGGGTGCGGGAATGACCTGGGAACTTTTGGGAGCAGAGAGACTCATATTCTCTCTCNTTTTGGTTCTTTCCTTATTTGTTTGAACTCAGAAATTCTGAATACAGAAAGGAATACTTTCATTTTCATTGTTTTTTGTGTTATTATACGAGGATACTTAACAACTGGTATCAGACCACTCGCTTTTGGGAGTGCATGGTACTGACTCGTCANGCAATGAGGCAACATATGGAAGGACTAGAGCAACAACTGGCTGAGTTGAAAAATGTCATCCTCTCTCGCAGCAGGTCACAATGAGGATGGCCTTGCAAGCGCCGTTTGCAAAGGAGGAAGGGACACACAATGTTCTTGATGGCAAACTGATGCAAGCCGCACAACCTGAACTAGTAGTCGTGAGTCATCACATATCTCCTCTCACAAAGTAAGTATAACCTCCCAAAAGGCAAAAAAACTAATAATCAGGAAGGAACTTCACTTGCCATTGTTGTAATATCCATATCAAGGGATAAAAATATTAATATTAACCAATGAAAATCCAGTCCCAATCTATAACTTGTTGCCATATTCTAGTTAAATCTGACCAAATTTCTTAACTATACATAACGAGACTTTTAAAAACATAAAGCTTACAGTGAGCAGAGAAGGTATCAATAGAGAAACATAGAGTATTGCTCTGATAAACATAATACATTAAATTTCAAAATGTAAACATAATTTAGCAGACTTACAGTGTAATGTATGTCTCGCTCAAATGCTTCTGCAATCTTTGCAGCCTTATAATATCTATCACTGGGTTTCTCTGCAGGTCCTGATATAATAAGTGGTGTTCTAGCTTCATCAATAAGAATTGAATCAACCTCGTCGATGATACAGTAATTGAAACCCCTTACGACAAGATCTTCGACACTCTGTACATTCCACAGTTCAGAAGAGTTCAGCACGATATTAAAAGGATGGAAATCAAAATTTAAAAAGCATATTGCAAGAAATATATAAAGGAAAAATTACTTTCCGTGGCAAGATTGTCTCTCAAGTAATCAAAACCAAGCTCACTATTAGTGACATATGTTATATCACATGAGTAATTTTCCTTTCTTTGCTGACTTGTCATATTCTCTGCCAACAAATGTATCATGTGTTAGACTGCAACAAATGAATAGATTTAAAATGGTTTGCTTATTAAAGAAGCTCAGTTGATAACAAAAGGAAAAGAAAAGAAACATATAAATCCTAAACAAAAACCAAGAACAAATTAAGTTAGGAATAAATCGACACTTATTCAGAAATGAAAATAGAGTGGAGGGAAACAAAGCAAAACAAAAGTTTGAAACACCATGCCTTTTGCATAAACGTCTCCATGAGAACTTCTAGAAGAATTAAACGAGGAAAAATGAGATAAGTTTCTTCATAAGTTAAAATTAATTTATGCATAAATAATCGCTCTCATCTTTATTTCTGTAAAGTAAAAATTTTAATTTGTCCATAAACTAATTTTAGCTTATGAAGAAATTAATTGTATTTTTTTATTCTTCTTTTCTTTCTCCAAAAGTACTAAGAAGTTTACCCAGCAGACCGACAACCAAACCCCAAACCCCGACTGACTAACATTGGATGAATATAGATGTAGATAGAGAGAATACAGACATAAAGAGGAGAGGGAAGAAATGAAATACGAGACATACGCTGAATGAGGCCAACCTTCAATCCAAGAAAGCGTGGAACCTGACCAACCCACTCACAATCCCGCCGTGCCAGATAATCATTGACAGTCACAACATGAACTCCCTTCCCACTCAATGCATTTAAATAAGCAGGCAAAACTGCAACCAGTGTCTTCCCTTCTCCAGTCCTCATTTCAGCTATTTCCCCCTTATGAAGAACCATGCCTCCTACAAGACCCAAACGAAGAATATTCACGAATTTTTCTTTTCTGCATAAATATACAAGCCAAATAGTACGAGCTAGAGTACATAACAACGTGTATAAGGCAATAGAATAAGTACAAAACTTAGATACAATTCCACCAATGTTTTTGGTACTGATCTCCAACCAGAATTGGAGTCTTACTTGGGGACCTATGTTAAACTTAAATATAAATTTTATTGCGTCAGTTATTTTATTTAAAACTTCACGAGAACAACACCAAAAGCACTTAACTGCGTGTAAGCTATTTTCAATGACAGTACAATTCCACGACCAACTATTCATCGACTAAAGACTTACCTATAAGCTGGACATCGAAGGGTCGGAGGCCCAAAACCCTCTTCGAAGCTTCTCTCACCACAGCAAAAGCCTCCTGCAACACACACGCACACACACTTTACTTAACTTACGTCATCACGATCAAGAGCAACTGCATTTGATTTCAAACACCGCTTATAAACTACAACAAGCAAAACAAACTCACCGGTAAGATAGAATCCAAAGATTGGCCCTGTTGCACGCGTTCTCGAAGCGCAAAAGTCCTCTCCCTCAGTTCCGAATCCGACAATGCGGAAATCTCTGGTTCCAATCCGTTGATAATGTTAACGGTTGCCGCGTACTGCTGTCGCGTGGATTCTCCCGTGTCAGCGCCTTTGAATATGCCGCCAAGCAATCCTCCGAGGGACGCTACTACACCCGATGGACGCATCCTGCTCCGGCGTGTGCCGGAAATCGACGGCGGATGGAGCTGGATGTATCCGCGAAGAAAAGCTGAAGCCCATGGAGTTAGGGTTTTGTGGTGACAAAGTGCGTGCGGGTTCCACGTTTTGGAGGAGAAGGAGGAACAGAGCGACGACGAGGCCATGGTTGGGATTGAGAAATTGTAGAAATTTTTTGAAGAAGTAGTTTATAGTGAGGGTTTTGAATTGGATTGGATAGGGAAGATGGGTTTCGTGGCCATGGCGCGAGTGTGTTAACTAGAAAAGCTGCAAATAAAGAAGCTGAGTTTCTTTCTGCTTCTGAATGTTGTTTGTGATGGATAGAACATTGACAACGTGGACAGGACGAGAGATAGGATAAGGGTAATATCTATTTTGTGTAAGAGGAAAATCTCACGCTTTTAAATAAAAATAAAACAGCGTTCAGATTAAAAAGGTTTTTCTTTTTAAAGGAGAAAGAAATCACTTTATGTACATTGAAAAAGAAATGTGAAAAGCGTTGGGCGTCCCTATTTTTTCCTATAAGGAATTTCCAATTTGGTCTCTTTCTTTTAAACTTTTTTAATTGAGTTCTTACAAGTGCTAATTTGAAACAAATTGGTTCCTGCCATTAAAAATCGTTAACAGTGTTAAAATTATGCAAAAGGTGAGTAGATGACGTATTAAAATTCTCCTTTTGATGTGTTAAAATTGTGCAGAGGTGTTAAAATTGTCACCTCTGCACAATTTTAACACATCAAAAGGAGAATTTTAATACATCATTTACTCACTTCTGCACAATTTTAAGTTAACAATGTATGAGCTAATTTGTTTCAAATTAACGCTTATAAAAACTCCATTGGAAAGATTTAATAGAAGAGAACCAAATTGAGCATACCTTATGAAAATAAAGACGACTAAATGGTTTTAACCAAAATGAAATTACAATTAGAACAATTTTTTTTTTTCAATTTTATCTAGTCATAAACATAGACATTATTTTATTGGATGATATATGATTGATTTGATACAACGTGAGTAACACGAGAAAAAAATAACAGATCATTTATAAATAAAAAATATTCCAAAGTATATATATGATTTATTTGTTTTTTTTTTAAATTTTAAAGTAAATTCATTATGTAATGTTTATTACGTATTATTTGTTAAGAAAATCATTCAAGTTAAAGATATTAAAAATAAAAAATTTCAGACAAAATAAACTTAGAATGAAATAGTTATTGCTCTTGTTATTTTTATTTTCTTTTTAGTTTGCCACTCCTTCGTATATATTAAACATGAAAAATATAACTTATTTTTAATGGAAGAGTTATATGAGTTTGTGCATGTTTAAAGTAGTAATTTTTGAGTTTTAAATAAATATTAAAAAAAGATTATTTATTTAACTTGGTGTAAAAAAAGTTTCAGTCCTGTGTTCTCTTGCTGGGTTGTTGCACCATGTAATCAGAAAGTTATCTTAATGAGGTGGTGTGTACCAATATGACCAAAACAGCTCCTACTTAACCAATTCAATGAAAACATCTAGTTTTTGAAATATAATATATTTGAAAAACAAAAAAGATTTTGAATTCAACTTTCTTTTTCTACATACATCCAGAATTCCCTATCCACCATCATCCGATGTTGGATTCGTGAGAGAAAACAGGAAACTCAAACTCAGAGAAACAGAGAAAAACAGAAGAGAAAACAAAAAGATTGAAAAACTGAATATTGCGTGAATGTCGTATTCAAAACCAGGAGTTGGTTATAATATATAACCAACTCAAACACCGAAACAAACAGCAAAAAAATAAAGACGGTCTAACACAGAACCGTTCAAACTGTTCAGAACACAAACTAACAAAACGAAAAAGGTCAAGTCTAAAACAACATCCGGATATTCATCTTTCACAAATTAATTCAACTTATAACACCAACCCATGTTGTTTCCTCCTTTATTTTTTAACCATTACCGCACCTCTTTTCACAGTCAAAGATGATCTAGCAAAAGCCTTTAAGTATCCTCACCTCCCCCACTAGGCCTGTCCCCTTTTCTTCCAAATATCATTTTAAATAATACTCAATCTGAAGGCAACAAGTAGATGGAAGAACACATTCTCCATGATAAAAGAATACCTAGACATCAATATCTCACGAAGTTTCAAACGTGCCATAAATTCAGCATTACCACCAAGGATTATATCTGTCCCACGACCAGCCATATTGGTTGCAATTGTCACTGCCCCAAGACGACCACTCTG
>NW_014543808.1:260868-270163 GCF_000741045.1 Vigna radiata var. radiata | reverse complement strand
ATAATATAGATAAATTAGAAGATATTTTGATTCTATACACAATCCAGTATTTATAACTCTAGAAAATATATTTTTACCAAAGTATTCAATAATGTCAAAACAGTTAAGTCCTTTGTTCTCTTGCTAAGTTGTTGCACCGTATAATCAACAAGTTATCATAATGAGATGGTGTGTACCAATATGACCAAAACAGCTCCTACTTAACCAATTCAATGAAAACACCTAGTTTTTGCCAACTCGGGCAATTCTAACTTCTGCAATGCAGTCACGGAGAGCCAAAAAACAAGGCTTAGAGATTTGGTGAACTGTTTGTGCAGAGAGCACTCAGCAGTACTACCTCTTATTTATAACAATTTCAGATCAGTTACGTGAATGAGTAACAAAAATGAAAAAAAAAAAGGTTCTGCATATAACTAAATCAAGAAGGCATCAGGCATAACGGCAAAAGACTTCACTTACTGCTGAATTTTTGCAATTAGTTTTTCAAGATCCCAGCTGTCCTTTGGAGCATCAGAACCAATGTTTGCCTAATCCATCATAATTGCATTATCAAGTTAGAATTTGCAGCAAGGTATAAAGAGAAGCATAATTTTAGCAGGNTTACCTCTAAAATGTCATCCATTGTCAACTCAGCATATTCAATAAGAAGAGACTGAAGATTATCTGATTCAAGGGCTCGTCTTCTCTCAGTATAAACTCGGTCTCTTTGGCTATTAAGTACTTCATCATACTCAAACAACTGCTTCCGAATGTCAAAGAAATAATTCTCCACTTTCCTTTGGGCTTCATCTAATGCTTTGGTCAGCATCTTGGACTCAATAGNCAGGTCTTCAACTCTGAAAGCTCGCATTAAGCCCTACAAAGTACACATTACAATCTTAACCTAATCAAGTTTTGGGCAAAAAAGTTCCTAGTGTTGCACCAGTGCAACAAATGCGTTACCTGAATTCGATCTCCACCAAAAATGCGAAATATGTTATCTTCAAGGCTTAAAAAAAAGCGCGAGCTACCTGGATCTCCTTGTCTGCCACTTCGACCACGCAACTTTATGCATAAATATCAACATTTCAAGTTCAAATACTTATTTGACAGGGTAGGATTAGCTAGTATAGCCCCAAGATGAAAGAAGCAGGTAAGAGGTATCCCGATGACAAAGTGCAAAACCAATTCCATCCCTGCTTCCCTCCTTTCAACCCAACAAGGAAAAGGAGGTAAGAAAAAGAAAACCTGATTATCAATTCGTCGTGATTCATGACGCTCTGTGCCCACCACATGGAGTCCACCAGCTTCCACAACCTGCAGTCATAATAATAGTTAATCAACAGCAACTTATGAGAAGTATTAGTTAAGAAAAATAAACCTTCTTCCTCTCTTCCTCAGTGAAGACTTTGTATTCTTTTCCAATTTCCAGAAATGCATTTCTCAGCTTGGCAATGACTTCATCTTGAGCAGGGCCCTACATAAAAATATAATGACAATTTTGATATACCAAATTAAAATTCACAAACAAGTGATATATCAAAGAAAAATTTACTTGTCTCAAGAAAGTTAAACTAGTTGCTAAAACATTCAAATTTCTAGCATTAATTACAAAGGAAAATTTATCATTCTCCGATTGTCACCTTTTCNCATGCATAGGATAGGCGCTCCTCTGCTTCAAGCTCAGTTAATGATCTCTTGCCCCATGTTTCGACAGCCAATTGAACAGCCTTTTCGGTCAAGTTCACATTTTTATCTGATAGTTGGCATGGGAATAACTTCTCATTCACCTGAATAATGACAAATGCAGTGTTTCAAAACAGTTACTGCAGAAAGTATGCAGAGGAAAACATATAAACATGCAACACTTTTTAAAGCAAATTAAAGCACACAACATCATCTAAAGCGACATAGATTTAGGGGCTACCTTTTTGAAATATAATATATTTGAAAAACAAAAAAGATTTTGAATTCAACTTTCTTTTTCTACAGACATCCAGAATTCCCTATCCAACATCCTCCGGATATTCATCTTTCACAAATTATTTCTATTTATAACACCAACCCATGTTCTTTCCTTCTTCAATTTTTAANCATTACTGCACCTCTTTCACAGTCAAAGATGATCTAGAAAAAGCCTGGTTCAAGCATGCCATTCTTTTCTTTGCATATTGCATACTATTGTAAAACTCATCTTTTCTTCTACCCAATTGCTTCAAAGGTTCTTAAAGTGTCTTAAATACCCTTATCTAGTTTTNCTTTTCAAATATAATAAATAGCGCATTTTGGTCTAAGAATAGGTTGCTAACATCCTCCTTCTAAAGAGTAAACAAGAGTATGTTAGTGTACAACACCATAATTGTGGTAATATAATCAATACTTTAAAAGAAAAACACAATACCTTCCATGTCTTGTAGGGTGGAGGTTTCTTGATTGAAACAAAACCTTCTTCGGACGGCTTCACAACTCTGCAATCATTTAGTCGCAGAAAAAAAATTGTAATGCTTGTCTTGGTAAGATGACTTCAATAACTTAGAAATAGTTTTACTTTCAGATCTAACAAAACAGGCTCTAAGAATAGGAATTCAACCACAGTATAGGAGTAATCAGAATGTCATCCAATTAAAGTTGTGAATAAATCCCAGAAAACAGTGANGTTGTGCAACCAACGAATATACATGTTACAATAGGCCTGCCTGTAAATACAGAGGCATTACTCACACCCAGTAGGAGGAGCTTGAAATCCCCGAACCACGTAATAAAAACACCTCACTCCTTTCACTTCAGACAAGTTTTTCTTTTCTTTTCTTTTCNTCATAAACGGGAAAACACACTTCCATTCAAGCACTTTTGTTTATAACTTTGCACAGACCATCTCACTCCCTAAAAGCCCACCCCAGGCAGCATCTCCCTTTAATAATCCTCACCTTCCCCACTAAGCCTATTCCCTTTCCTTTCAAATATCATTTTAAATAATACTCAATCTGAAGGCAACAAATAGATGGAAGAACACATTCTCCATAATAAAAGAATACCTAGACATCAATATCTCACGAAGTTTCAACCGTGCCATAAATTCAGCATTACCACCAAGGATTATATCTGTCCCACGACCAGCCATATTGGTTGCAATTGTCACTGCCCCAAGACGACCACTCTGNATTCAGCATTACCACCAAGGATTATATCTGTCCCACGACCAGCCATATTGGTTGCAATTGTCACTGCCCCAAGACGACCACTCTGAGCTACAATTCTGCTTCCCTCTCAACATTCTCTGGTTTCACATTAAGAACCTAGGAAACACATTACTCATTATTAACCCAAAAATATTAAGAAAAAAGTGGTTTCATCTCATTCTATAAAATGGATGAGTATATGACCGGTGTTATCAAAACTTGTCCTAGGCTATGAGCAGGCTACCTTTTAAGAAACAAAAATAATTTGTAATTTGAGGCAGGTATCATTAACAAAGTATTCTAATTACATAATGTCTATGAAGCATAAACCACTACAAAAATCTGTAATTTTTTCAGGGGATTTTTTTAGCATTACATGCGGTTTTAATCTCCGAAAGATACATTTTTTGCGGTTGTAGGAAATCACTAGGAAAATCAACATCACAAAATTATTGACGATTTTTGATAAAATCACCCCTATTTCTAGGGATTTTGGAAAACCGCTCGAAATAACTGGATCTGCTGAAACACCCTTATTTTCAGGAGTTTCTAGAAAATCATTAGAACTAACCGAGCTTCTGCTAAACTGCCCCTATTTACAGGGGTTTCTGAAAAACTGCCGAAACCAACCGAGTTTCTACGAAACCGCCATAAGTAATTGTATTCGAAAGATATATTATATAAATATATAAAATTCTATATTATATAATATATATATATATATATATACACGTTATTTGGTTGAAGGTTTCGGCATTGGAAAGAAGTTATATTTTAAATTTTTAGTGTGCAACCCCTGGATTAATTTGTTTGAGCATATGCGTTTGTGGATTTCGTTGATGGTATGATAATTTAGTTGAAAAACATTTTTGATAAATATGAAGGCAATATGACTGTGGGGATGCGGGAAATATGATTGAGTACGATTGGTATTTGTATAAGATGTTGTGGTGTTATATATGAATTAGTAATATTTTATATGGTGTATTAAAATCTTATGTTTGATGAGTTAATGTCGATTACTGAGATTAAGATAGTGGAATGTGTGATGACCTTTTCGACCGTGTGATGCGGGAAAGAAATTTTCTTCGACCGTGTGGTGCAAGAAGATGATGATTTGGTAGTGATGATTCTTTCGGCCGTGTGATGCGGGAAAGAAATTCTCTTCGTGTGATGCGGGAAGATGATGATTTGGTGGTGACAACTCTTTCGGCCGTGTGATGCGGGAAAGAAGTTCTAATTGGTCGTGTGATACAGGAAGAGGATGTCGATTCTTAATGAATTGGTTTATGAACGATGTGGTTGTGTTGCTATTGCGGTGATGAAATATGTTTATGATTAAACTATTAACTATTTAAAATTATTATTGTATTTTTGTGTGTTATGATATTTCTGATTGTTCACCCTTGTGCGTTGTGGTTATGGTTTCCACCTACGATGATCGTACTTGTACGGGAGTAGATAGCGTTGCAGACAAGACCGGATTAAAGTAGCGGACGAGAGTTGGGAATTATGTTTAGGGAAATTATTATTCTTTTCTATTATTGAAAAGTTTTCAAACTTGATATTCTTATGTAAAAGAGATATTATTTTCGAACTACATTTATGGTTATGCTTTGCTTCCGCAATTTAAATCTTTATATTTAAATCGAATAAAGATTGTTATCTTTCATAAAAGTTTGAAAAAAAAATTACTATAACATCTCGAAAATTGGAGTCTTACATTTGAAAGGTTTTATCCAAAACTGTCGGAAATGCATCCTGATCATTTTTTTTATTATGGTAAAATTGGATTATGATAAATTTGGTTTTAATATCAAGATAATCAAATAATATAATCTAAAATGAAATATTGTTATATAAAAGTAAATTATATTGTTCAACATATATTATTAAAGACAAAGATGTTCAATACTATAAAAATTAAAGACAACCCATGTTCAATACTACAAATTAAAGAAAAAAATGTTCAATACTAAAAATTAAAGACATAGATGTTCAATACTAAAAATTAAAGACATAGATGTTCAATACTAAAAATCAAAGAGAAAAATGTTCAATACTAAAAATTAGAGACATAGATGTTCAATACGAAAAATTAAAGAAAAAGATATCTAAGGTTCTTTTTCTTCGTTATATTCATTATGTGACACATTTCCTTCATGAGATACCTACTATATAACATAATAGTTACCCAGTTATATATTTAAAAAAGCTTCATAAATAGAAGAGATGCAAATGCTGTATAAAGAGATGTAGTGTCTCATCACAGGATAAGGAACCATATGGTGCAAGGGTCTCCNTGACAGCTTCATTAACAAAACTGGCACCAGACAACATATTTGAGAAACACAAAATTAGGATTCAAAGACGTTAATTTCAAACTAGCAGAGTACTTTTATGTTTCATATACAACAGTTTTCATGGTTCAATAATCTTTTTTTTTCTTCTAGTAAGCACGATGAATGTCATGAAAGAAAAAATTGACCAGTATATTCAATTAAAATCTCAGGGGTAAAAGGCTTCTACTGGCTTATTATTGAAAGAAAATATATTGAAGGTAGAAGTAACAGTTATCTTGTCAAAAGGATCAANGGCATTCTATGCTTGGAACCTTGAATTAAAAATGCATGAAATATAAGGTAGCAGATACAAAAACCTGAGATTTCTCATGAAGTCATTAAAGTATAGCCGGCCAAAACTTTTCTGCACAAGCTACAATACATCAAGAAAGCAATTATGTAGAGTCATNGTAGGTGGTGTTATGACATACTTCTCTGCCTTTTCGTTTTCATTCCAAATATGGTGAAAAAATTCCTGCATGACAATTACCTTGTTATATGGAGAATGAAACACAAAATAATCAGAATCAGATATTGAAAAAGGCCTTCCCTCCAATTTTTCAAATCTGTATATGGAAGAACATTAATGAGAATTTGAAATCAAAAAGAAAAATTNTAAATGGCTTTGTTCGGTCTATGCTTACTTCTCACAGAAAATCTGTTAACAGGAATCAAGTACCATGAGATAACAGGTCTNTGAGAGTTTTCCATATATACAAGTGCCTGAGTTTGGTCTAAGCACTGAATTGGCCCATATAGAGTATCAGCAGTTTCATTCAACTCAAAAATTCACCTTTGTCCATATATACGCATCTATGCCTTATTGCAACAGGACACAACTCACGAATTACGTATACAGTTCACTCCAACTAAAGATTTTATCACCAAACNCATCAAGCATGCTCACATCCCATCATTTGGACCTATAATGTCTTAGGAGAAACTATAGAATGTAACTTTACAATCCAATTCAGTCCAATTACAGTAAGTCAGTGAGTAAACAAAATAAGACCAAAGGCAGCAAACACAATATTAATATATATATATATATATATATATATATATATATATATATATATATATATATATATATATATATATATACACACATACACACACACCTTGCTGTTTTGAAACACCCACATGCATCCACGGAGATACCCTGTAAAAATAGAAAACCAATGAGATATATAAACCTAGATGATGATAGTAAAACTTCTTGTTTTAGTTCTGAAAAGNAAAGTGGCTATATATGGTTAATTGATCCTTAGACTAAAAGCAAGAAAAGCTAAGAGAAAAACTGAAACAAATAACTGATATCCAAACAAACTTAGTTGATAGCAACAATTAACTGCACTGTCATGTCACCAATTTGAATCATATATCCATCTCAGCAAAGTTCCTTGTACGAATGATGGCTAGCAAGAAAAGGAAGATGCAAACAACATTAAAATCCTAACTAGGTCAGCACCTCAGCTTATATCAATCACTTGTAGCACACCAAGAACTCTATAAAGATATAATAAAACAAAATACATGATAGTGGGGAGGCCAAACTAAACCAAAGGCAATAAAACCAAAAGTTTTATTTCTAATGCAAAAGTTAGATAGAAAGAAAGAAATTCACAACAGAGTTGATTAAAGAAATTGGCAAATTGCAACAGCCAGAATTTATTAGTGGTTGTGTTACCTATACCTCCATTCTCAAAAGCCATGTAATCGTTTTTCCTAGGAGAGAACCCTCTCCATATTAGTGGTTGTGTTACCTTTCCAACTTTCACCTCTCCATTCTTCCTTTTTGTTCTAGATCCAGAAGTATTAGATGGTGTCATGTCTTTGGTAGTTTTGCTTATAATTGTTCTCAGCACAATAGAATTAGACAGCCAAAATGTCAACCTGCATCAAGATGNAAGAAGAGGTTAATTGCCCCGGCAGTCAGCACAGTTTCTGATGAAACTGTAACTTCCAATATAGGCAATTTTATTATAATAAATTAAGCATATCTCCTGTCAACGAATATAACAACTAGTTAAGGTGAAGATGAAAATTTAGGAACCTCAAACATTCACAATACAAAAAAATAAAATAAAAATCAAAAGACCTCCACAAAACTCATGTTTATTCTAGCAAACTTTGTTTCCCATTTTCAACAGACCATGAAAATATAAACTAACATGCATATCAAAGTTATTGCTCTGTTATATTCACATAAGCATTCTGCTATATATAATATAAGTTAACTAATGAATTATTTAAATCTTATCCTCATGCCGCAACCATCGGTAATAGAAGAGATAGCGGAATATCTCAAAACAAAGTTTTAACTTATAATTCACCTCTTATTTTCGAATTGTATAAATGTTCCATTGTCATTCAATCGTATGCATATCAATATTTAAAGAAAAAAAGAGAACATTTTATCCTACTGAACATTGAATTATCTAAATATGTTATATGATATGACATAGATTAGGTAAAAAGAACAAATGAGATGACATATGACAAAACANTCATTCCCAACATTTAAAAACACTCTAAAATCCATTGCACCAAAACCTTACTCTGTAGTGTCATTTGTTTCAGCTATCGTTCTAGTTAGTTTTTCCTAGGAAACACACAATCATTGGTTCCATTTCATTCGGAGTGGAATGGCCACAACAACCCCAAAGTTGATCTCCGACAAGAACGAGATGCGAAACTGGTCTCGCTCCATGCGGGCCCAAGGCAAGCTAATTGGGTTTGTCCCCACCATGGGCTTCCTCCACGCGGGCCACCTCTCTCTCGTCTCCCAGGCCCGCTCNCTCTGCGACGTGGTCGCCGTCTCCATCTACGTCAACCCGGGCCAGTTCGCGCCCTCCGAGGACCTCTCCACCTACCCCTCNGATTTCCAAGGCGACCTCCGCAAACTCGCCGCGCTGCCCGGCGGCGTCGACGTCGTCTTCCACCCCCACAATCTTTATGATTATGGACATAATAGTGGTGACGTGGCGGGTGAGGGAGGTGGCCCGGCGGCGTCTTGCGTTGATGGTGATGGGTCGGGACACGAGACTTGGNTGAGGGTTGAGAAGCTAGAAGTGGGATTGTGTGGGAAGAGTAGGCCCATTTTCTTCAGAGGGGTGGCTACTATAGTGACCAAATTGTTCAACATTGTGGAACCGGATCTGGCTGTGTTCGGGAAAAAGGATTATCAGCAGTTGAGAGTTATTCAGAGGATGGTAACCAATTTCTCAGAGCTTTTCTGTTTTGATTTATAGGAAAAGAAATAATATTTTTTGTTTAAACAGGGTAAATGACAATTTATGNATATCAAATAGGTGTTACTTTAGTTCCTGATAGAACTAAAATAATGATTATACAACTTAATAGTAGATTGGTAACTGAATTATGACACATTAACGTTGATATCGTACCTAGTTCTCAGGGAACAATGTCAGTCGTTAATGAAAAATCTATGAAGTTAGCATTGTCAACCAAATTTGTTTATGCTATGCTTACTTACTACTGTGTTAGATGTTGGTTCGTAGACTGACTGATTAGTGATTTTTTGTAGGTTCGAGATCTTGATTTTTCCATAAAAGTGATCGGTGCTGAAATAACACGTGAGANTGATGGCNTGGCAATGAGTTCACGTAATGTGCACCTTTCACCTGAAGAGAGGAAAAAGGTATTTAGTTTAACCAATTATTTTTAACTGCTCAAAGCCAGCAGTGACATTTAACTGTAAAGCATCTCGAAAGAATATGTAAAGATTATGTTCCAGAGCTTTTCTTATCTCATCCACTTCACTTTCAGCTG
>NW_014543808.1:247857-258673 GCF_000741045.1 Vigna radiata var. radiata | reverse complement strand
AAGTGCTCCACATGGACAGGTTTCTAACCTATGAAGCTCAAACACGCCTCTTAAATGGTGTGCCCTTGTGTTTGACACGTATTGGACACAAACACCCGTATGACACTTAGTGGTGAAATGTCCAATTAAAAAAACATTTTTTAGGTTTCTGCTATAATCCTGACATGACTTCAACACAATATTAATATAGAGATTTTCTAAAAACTTAAACTGATTATGTAAGTTTGTATTATGATCATAGAAATTAGGAATTGATCCTATATAATAAAGAATATTTAGATTGTATATGTATTGTCGGGAATGTTTTTATTTATTATGTTATCATATCTTTATATAATATGAAATTTTTTGAAGTTGTTAGTTTGTCTTTAAATGAATCTGTTAAAGTGTTGTTTTCAATGATGATCAGGAGAGGGATGAAATGTCTTAAATTATATTCTCTTTTCGCTTTTCGGATTTTAAATAGACGAATTAGATTAATTTTTGTAATGTATGACTATATATGTTTAGATTGTTTTGTTATATTTGACTAACTTTGTTTATAGATGATTTTGAATATATAATTCATGGTTATCAATTTAAATAATTCATAATGATTTAATATGTCTATGTATGTGTCGTTGTGTCCTACATTTTAGAGATTATACTTGTAGTGTCCGGGTTCATGCCGTGTCTGCATTCATGTCGTGTCCGGTGTGCATGGTAGTATCCGTGCTATGTAGTTTTTAACACCCACTCTTCCCATGGGATTACAGGCTGAGTAAAACTTTTGGCAACACCTCAAATGATCTCTATGTCTATTGTGATTTTTTATCTATGGAACATGGAAAGGAAACGTGGAAGGTGTTGATTAGTTTTTGCTACTTAGGGCTTCACTTTTTAAAGTAACCCATTACTGAAAGCTGCATCTCAGTTGTTGAAATGACTGAGCTGCAGAGATTTTACTATCGACCGAGATTGTTGATCTAACAAACATAAGTGGAAAAATAATTAAAGCTGAATTATGTGATTATAATAATGGGATAATTTCCAAATGATATGAGATACTTAGGTTATTCACCTTAAAGAAAATATTGATGATAGGTGTAAAAAATGATGTCGGATACCAGGATCTTGTAGCCAGAACTTAGAATTGTGGCCAATTGGCCATGTATAATTATTGTGTGTACAGCTTATGTTAACTTTGTTTCAGTCCGAAACTGCAGGTTACCGAGTTCTATATATTGTGATTCCAAGAAAAATATGGAAAAATTTAAACCCTCAAATATATGAAATTTATCTTGTTATTGAAAGTGGAAATCTCTTGATGTATTCCATTGGCACAGTTCCCACTGGCAGTCTTTTTATTGTACCTGTCTATTTATTCGCTTGTCGACCGAACTTTTATTTGACTAAGTAAAAATCTGTCTTCTCAGCTATTATTCTGCTTCTTACTGGACATTTCTTGACTTGATCATGGCACCAAATGGGGTGGTAAGAGAATGGGTTATTCTCTACCCCTACTAACTTTGGAGTAAAGTCAACAACAAAAAGCTTAGTGTATAGGAATGTGTTGAGTGGAGATGGTTAATTAATATCAATAAATAAGTACAAAAAATGGAAAATAGTGCTTTAAAGGAGCAAAAAAGTGCATGGCTGACGCATATAAAGTTATGCAGAACAGGTTAGTAACACTTGTATTTTCTTAGTTCAAAAAGTGGCATAAAATATTCATTCAAATATTATTTAGTCTTTTCTTTGACACTTGAATTACAGTTCTCTGCAATTTTTATTTCTTCCAATACATTTTGAAGGGTTGGGCTAATGACAAAGATGTGCTTTTCTATTGTTTACAATTGACTCATGCCCAGGAAACAGTTTATCTTTGAATCCTAAATAGCTTGGTTTTTTGTTTTACGTAGTCCAAATGTTTGAGTTTCCATAAAATTGTAAACTGTTATAAGCTTATGAACATTTGGATTTAGTTGAAGTATGATTCTCAGATTCTGAGACGGAAGGCACATACTCCTACTACGTTTATAGACCCATCTACTGGGTAAGTTCAACCTATTTTATTTGAATTGCCAATTTGGAGAAATGTGTTCTAACATTGACTCTCACGTTAGATGTTGAATGTCACATCCCCTCGTATCTATTGTTGGCTAAAAAGATTGTTATGATGGGGAAGAATGCGGCAGGGAGGGTTAAGGGTTATGAGGTTTTACTTATAACTGATTTAGCTGTCTTAGTGCTGGTTAAAAGTTGAAATAGCTACATCTCTCATTTATTTTCATGATTAAAAGTTGTTAAGTGTTTGTTTTGATTAAGTTCAACTTTTGTTTGTTCATCCTGTTGAGTTTCCCTGTGAGCATTTTTTATTTATTTGTGTTTTCTTTTTTTCATTGGCCTGATATTTTTTCCCTTCTTTTTCTGTGTGAGATTGTTAGTATGACTTATGTTTGGCGAGTCCTTTTGTTTGACACATTTAAAATTCATTTTCTTTATTGTTTCTTCAAATAGCTTGCTTAGCATATTAAAAGAATCTTACCCAGGTGTATTATCATCTAGCCTCTGTTTATAATTAATAACTAAATTACTAAATTTTTCATAAAAAATATTAATAATTTATATCTAAAAAAATAATTTAAAAATTTTACTAATTTTATTTTAGTTTTACTCAATATTTAATTTGAAAGTAAAATAAAGAAGACAAGTACAACTATAATAAAAAAATATTTTTATGAAAATATGAATCTATTCAAAATTTAAAACAACGCGAATGTCATTTTATTAAAAGTATAATATGCGTAAATATAAATCTTGAAGTGTGAATATCTTTGATACTTTCTATTAAATTTTGTGAATACTTCTATAATTAAATCATAGTTTTAAAAATCAACCTAACACTACTTTAAAAATTATAATATCTTAAAATTGTAAATTGACAAATAAAAAAAAACAAAAAGATAGTTGTACAAGAGCTTATTATTTAAATGGGTAACTCTTCAGAGATTCCAAGCCTCAACGTTTATGCTAAAATATAATAAAAAAAAGTCCCACATGGGTCTGCCACAAAATAGAAGACCGACCAAAACGCAGACGGCTGAGGTCGTCTGTTTTTCTTCTTAAAATCTTACTAGTCAAAAACAAAATTAAAAAAAAAAAAAAAGAAAGAGAAAAGAGGAAGCGAATAAGGACAATTTCACCGCTCCACCCTCCACTCAGTCCCGAGTTGTTCACCCCAGCGATGCTATCTCCAACTTCAAACCCTCCAATTAATCAAACAATGACCACTCTTCCCCAATCCCATAGCCCCATCCCAAACCCCTCCATGGATAATCAAATCCACCGAAACGGCGCCGTAGAGCCAAACTACCACGCCGCCAAGAAACCCAAACTCGCCCACTCCATTTCCGACTCCGAGCTCCGCGAGGAATTCTCCCACCACCAACGTGGCGTCGCTAGGATCAATAACGGCAGCTTCGGAAGCTGCCCGCGCTCCGTTCTCGCGGCGCAGTCTGCATGGCAGCTCCGCTTTCTTCAGCAGCCCGACGACTTCTTCTTTAACGTGCTCCGTGGCAGCATCCTGGAATCGCGAGCCGTAGTTGCAGACCTAATCAATGCCGACCACGTCGACCGCGTCTCCCTCGTCGACAACGCCACCACGGCCGCCGCCATCGTCCTCCAGCAGATCGGCCGCCGCTTCGTGCGCGGACATTTTCGCCGAGAGGACTCTGTTATAATGTTCCACTGTGCGTACCAGGCGGTAAAGAAATCCATCGAGGCCTACGTGACTCCGATCGGCGGCACTATCGTAGAGGTCCAGCTCCCGTTCCCGGTGCGTTCTGACGAGGAAATCGTAACCGAGTTCAAGAAAGGCATTGAGAAAGGTAAACTCAACGGCGGAAGAGTTAGGTTAGCGATAATCGATCACGTAACGTCGATGCCTTCGGTGGTTCTCCCCGTTCGCGAATTGATTAAGGTTTGCAGAGAGCAAGGAGTGGAACAGGTTTTCGTCGACGGCGCTCACGCCATTGGAAGCTTGCCCGTGGACGTGAAGGACATTGGGGCTGATTTTTACGTCAGCAATTTGTATAAGTGGTTTTTCTCTCCTCCTTCGGTGGCTTTTTTGTACTGTAAAGAGAGTTCAAACGACGTGCACCACCCTATCGTTTCGCAGGAGTACGGAAAGGGGTTACCTGTTGAGAGTGCATGGGTTGGGATGCGGGACTATAGCCCCCAACTTGTTGTGCCATCGATTTTGGAATTCGTGAATCGGTTCGAGGGTGGGATCGCGGGGATCATGCAGAGGAACCATGATGCGGTAGTAAAAATGGGGACCATGTTAGCGGAGTCTTGGGGAACGATTCTAGGGTCGCCTCCTGAGATGTGCGCTAGCATGATTATGGTGGGGTTGCCTTCTAAGCTCTGCGTGATGAGTGATGATGATGCCTTGCGGTTAAGGTCGTACCTAAGGGTCTATCATGCAATTGAGGTTCCTGTATATTACCAGGTTTTGAGGAATGATGATAGGGATCCCCGGGACAAGAATGGGTTTATAACTGGTTATGTCCGGATATCTCATCAAGTTTATAATACTATTGATGATTATCAGAAGCTTAAGTCAGCGATTAATCAGCTTTTGGAGGATGGTAAAATTTGCGGCGGGCTTCCTACTGAGTGATTTGCAAGAAGAGAAATAAAGAGGTATACGTTTTACTCATTCCTGGCCGGCTTTGGATTGAGTTAGATGTATCTTCAGTGGCATTTTATGAGCATGCCTGCTGTTGTTGTTCTGCATTCTCTAGGTTTTTTAGTCTTGAATATCTTATAAATGAAGAAGTATTCCTACTCTCAGATACTTTGCAATGTAGCTTCATAGTGCAATTCGATAACTTTGATCTCAGTATTGTCTACAACAGATTATATTTGTATAGGGTATGCTTTATAAATATATTTGCTTAAGTTATAATAGTAAGTAACTAATGACTTAATTTGATTTAAGTGTCTCACAAAACCAAATAATTAGCCTGGCTTAATTTAGGCTGTCTTTTGTCCTCGCATATGGTGCCCTTCTTGTTTCATTTGTTTTCTTCCCTACATTCTTTATTTTAACTTTGTTAAACCATGGTCACAGATTGTATTAAACTAATACGTGGCCGCCTTACATTCCAATGTCTGCTGTGACTTTGCTAAGACTAAATAATTCATTGGAGCTGCTGCCTCACAAACGTAATGATGTCAATTTGTAATGTCGCCTAATTACTCTTTGCTCTTTTTAAGTGTTAGATTATCTTTATTTGGGGATTTTAATGGATTTCCAATAGTTGTTACCAGGAAGGAACATTCATGTTGTTGGTGTGGTCCACTAATTGAGAGTCTGCATCTTGCTTTCTCCATGGTTCACAAGAAGGATTATTCTATTTTTAGGTCCATGAGGATCCTACATGAAAGTTTCATAACAATTGACAAGGGATTGATTGAGCAGCTATGTTCCATCGAATGTTTCTTTTTCTTGGTTTCTTTCTGTTGTGTACTTTTGTCCAATCCTCTCTTTTTTTTTTTTCGATTTTTGTTCTATCTCAGTTTTTATAATAAAAAGTAAAAGAGTAAATTATACTCATTCCCCTTTTTTTTTTTTGGATTTCACCTTATACAAATCCATTATTTTGCAATACTTTTACCCTCTTAAGAAAATGACATTAACTAACATTTTTTTTTAGTTGAATAATGAAATTGTCCCACTCCACTTTTGTAAAACAGAAAATGTCTTCTCACTTAACTCCCGAATCTGGCTACTTCCTATTAAAATCCAAAACCTTACTTTCTTTGTGTAAGTATTCCTGTTTTTGGCTCTCACGTGCATCCCCACGCCAATAATGGTGCATTGTTGCTGAAGCTGGCAAAGGCTTTGAGCGCAATGTAAATGGGGTGTTTGGTGTTTATCTTCTGTGATTGGATGAAACTTGGGTTTTGCACAAATCTTGGAGCCCAAATGCTACTTTTCTTTATGTGTCAACTTTATTCTCCAGCCAATCAAAATGTTCAAGGACAACCTTCTTATCTACCATTGAAAGCACACGATTATAGTTCCACTAGATGACATTTTAGATAGTATTCACAAATTTCATAGGAATAATAGAAATGAATCTCATAAGATCCTATAAATAATAGTGGCAACATTTTAATTGTTTGATGGATAATTTGAACATGCTTACTCTACTTTGTGCATGCATAATTTCAAACTATAAAGGTCATAAGAAAAACAACTTACAAGTAAGCAGAGTTCAATTTTGACATTAGATTTTTGCAGTAAATTTCAAGCTACGAAGGTCATAAGAAAAACATTTTACAAGTAAGCAGAGTTCAATTTTGACAGTAAAGTTTAGCAGCTGATTTTATTTTTTCAATTCTTTAACCCACTAACCGACGTCATCAAATATCATGACTATTTGAATGAGCATATTCATCTTCCTTTTCTTAAGGATTTTCATTTAAAAGAGATTTAGAAGCAGGTTCATTTATGACCATGTTCCAACTTTACTGTTGTCATGACAGGCTGAGTATCATCCCGCTGTTAAATGTACTTATTTTTATTTTAGTTCCAAAGTTATTTTAACTTGCTTGATAATGCAGTCGACATAATACATGTATATTTGTCTTATTGGTGAATACAAATTTTACATAAAAAGCTTACATTCAAATCTCACATATTCTGGTCATGGTGTATTTGCTTACATGCATCTCCCTACTATTGAGAAGTTATAAACCTTGTTCAATACAACATACACTTGACATGGAATGAAATAACTCATGGCGCATGATGCATAGATATGATATATCTATCATGTATGATATGTATTCTATACGACAATTTGATTATTCTAAAAGTATATAGGACATGATGTGTAAGATACATATTTAAAAATTGAAAAGACATGATAACTATATAATTGTAATTCTACAACTCCAAATTAATACCATATTACCAAAATAAATAATATATATAAATCATGGTTATCATAAATTACTTCATAGTAGTTAGATATAAGAATATTAGTATCAATCTCATTCTTTTGTTGAAATCATTCATAGAGGGAACAATTTCCAATTTTGGTACTTCAAGGGACAAGGTTTTTGTTAGAGATCTCATATTGACTAAAGATGTGGTCAAATTATAATATAATGGCAACCCTCATTTTACAAATTGGTTTTGTTGGTTTATGTTAGTTTCAAACTCCCATTTTAAGAAGATATTGAAGATGGTTATTGGGAAAGCTCCTTACTTGGGTGGAGTTTGTGTTTATGTGGCAGAGATCAGGTGGGATAAGTTACAATTGAATCATGGGGCTTGGACAATTACACTCTTAAGTAGAAGAAGTGGTGTTGTGATGATTAGCTATAGCTTTTGGCCTCTTGTGGTAGGAGATTGATCTAAAAAATTGATATCAAAATCAAGGTCACGAGTTTAATTCCTAGTAGGACAGTTATTGAGGGAGAGATTGTTGCAGATTGTTGTAGATTGCATCAATTGTTTGTGGCAGAGGCTAGGTGGGCCAAGTGTCGATCTGAGAGTTTGATTCGCAGTGCAGCAATTAGTAAGGCGGAGATTGTTGCAGGATTTATCATTTGTCCTATGATAAGGGTTAAGTGGACCAAGTCACAATTGACTACTGATGCTTAAGCTGTTATGCTACAAAAGTTGCATTCTGACTATTAGCTATAACTTTTGGTCTAATAGTAAGCATTCGATCTAACAATTTACATCAATAGTTTGTTGCTCAACCAAGCGTTTTCTTTTACCCTTCTTTTTAGCAATTGTTATTGGATCTATCATGTCACTCACTATTGGTTATTATCGGACCACTCATAAATATCTAATTTCACATTCAAGATGTTCAATCTTTGGCATGAGGATGCTTCTTAAAGGTTGCATTTTGACTAAAGATGTTATTAAATTATAATATACAAGTGAAGACATCTATCACCTTACAAGCTAATTTGTGAGTATATCTATATATTATGCATTTTTATGTGTTCCATATAGTTGTATTAGATTTTCACAAAATGGTGATTTTATTAGTACATATTGGTGAAGTGCTTGATATTAGTATTTGATATGTGAAGCAAATTGAAGTTTTGGTGCTTCATAGTTTTAGATACTTTTCACCTATGTGTATTGGTGAAGTATCAATATCTGATATGTAGTAGATACAAATGCATGAGAAGCAAATTGAAGTATTAGTGCTTCATAGTTCATGGTTTTCTTCAGACAATCTTGCAGGACTGTAGACACTCAAAACAACAATAAAGGTATCATTTTCCTTCAATCTATTACAAATCTCCTAAGCCTCTCTTTGCAACCACATTTAACATACATTTTAAAGAAGTACAAACTACAATATCAACCACAATTTTGTTTTCCAACTTTCAAGAAATATTATCCCTTTTAACATTTGTGACTAGGGGTGGGTGTTTGGGCTAAAGCTGGCAGGCTGCTCTTATAATCTGTAACCTGTGTGACCACGGATCCATGTCTGCCTGTGACCTGTCTAAACCCCTCAACTAGACCCAACTCGAGACACATTTCCATCAATAAGTTACACAATAAGAATCAAACCAAGGCTAAAGCATGTTGGATGTTTCACTGCTTTGTTGTAGGCCAACACAGAACGTGTGGCCTGAGTCTGCTTCAATTGGAACATGGATATGCAGCTTTAGAGAAGAAAAATGTAAGCTCCTTTTACAAGAGGGTGGTGATATTGAAGGATTAAACCACAAACCAACTACAGATTAAATAGCTTACTGTGTGCACTGGTCTCCAAACTCAAGAACCACAATCATGATCCCTTTCTCCTTCAAACTGCTGCAAGCTCCAGCTATAATAATTTTCCCCACTCTTTGCCCCTTTTAATGGATAGCCTGCAAAGAAGAAATGTGTATGTTGGACCAAAAATTTCATTGAAAGGCATTTGCTTGACCCATTTTCCATTGGGATTTATAGAATAGGTCACGTTACGGATTTGAGGTTCATTGTGTAACGAATACAAAACAGTTAAGGAGTTTTCTGTGCATTCTGAAAAAGGAGAATTAAAAAACTACGTAGCAGAGAATTTACTAGAAGACACTAGAAGACAATTCACTAAAGTGCTGTCCATCTCTATCCATGTCTTACAGATTATTCTAGTTCATGTCAAACTCCTCTACATCAAAAGTGCTCCACATGGACAGGTTTCTAACCTATGAAGCTCAAACATGCCTCTTAAATGGTGTGCCCTTGTGTTTGACACGTATTGGACACAAACACTCGTAGGACATAGTGAGGTGTCCAATTGAAAAAAAACATTTTTTTAGGTCTATGCTATAATTCTGACATGACTTCAACATAATATTAATGTAGTGATTTTCTAACTCAAACTGATCGTGTAAGTTTGTATTATAACCATAGAAATTAGGAATTGATCCTATATAATAAAGAATATTTAGATTGTATATGTATTGTAAGGAAATTTTTATTTATTATGTTATCATATCTTTATATAATATGAAATTTTTTGAAGTTGTTAATTTGTCTTTAAATGAATCTGTTAATCTGTTTTTTTCAATGATGGTCAAGAGAGGGATGAAATGTCTTAAATTATATCCTCTTTTTGCATTTTGGATTTTAGATAGACGAACTAGATTAATTTTTGTAATGTGTTACTATATATGTTTAGATTGTTTTGTTATATTTGACTAACTTTGTTTATAGATGATTTTGAATATATAATTCTTGGTTGTCAATTTAAATAATATATAATGATGTAATATGTGCATGTACGTGTCGTTGTTTCCTACATTTTAGAGATTATACTTGTAGTGTCCGCGGTCATGTAGTGTCGGTATTCATGTGGTGTCTCATCTCCATGGTGGTATCCGTGCTACATTGTTTCCAACACCCACTCTTCCCATGGGATTGCAGGCTGAGTAAAACTTTTGGCAACACCTCAAATGATCTCTATGTCTATTGTGATTTTTGATCTATGGAACATGGAAACGTGGAAAGTGTTGCTTAGTTTTTACTACTTAGGGCTTCACTTTTTAAAGTAACCCACTACTGGAAAGCTGCATCTCAGTTGTTGAAATGACTGAGCTTCAGAGATTTTACTATCGATAGAGACTGTTGATCTAACAAACATAAGTGGAAAAATAATAAAAGCTGAATTATGTGATTATAATAATTGGATATTTTCCAAATGATATGAGATACTTAGGTTATTCACCTTAAAGAAAATATTGATGATAGGTGTAAATAATGATGTCGGATACCATGTTCTTGTAGCCAGAACTTAGAATTGTGGCCAATTGGCCATGTATAATTATTGTGTGTACAACTTATGTTAACTATGTTTCAGTCTGAAATTGCAGGTTACCGAGTCAACTTTGTTAATTCTATATATTGTGATTCCAAGAAAAATATGGAAAGTTTTTTGCCCTCAAATATATGAAATTTATCTTGTTATTGAAAGTGGAAATCTCTTGATGTATTCCATAGGCACAGTTTCCCACTTGCAAGTCTTTTTATTGTACCTGTCTATTTATTCGCTTGTCAACCGAACTTTTATTTCACTAAATAAAAATCTGCTTTCTCAGCTATTATTCTGCTTCTTACTGGACATTTCTTGACTTGATCATGGCACCAAATCGGGTTGTAAGAGAATGGGTTATTCTCTACCCCTACTAACTTTGGAGTTAAGTCAACAGCAAAAAGCTTAGTGTATAGGAATGTGCTGAGTGAAGATGGTTAATTAATATTGAAAAATAAGTACAAAAAATGGAAAATAGTGCTTTAAAGGAT
>NW_014543808.1:243113-247282 GCF_000741045.1 Vigna radiata var. radiata | reverse complement strand
GCTGGTTAAAAGTTGGAATAGCTACATCTCTCATTTATTTTCATGATTAAAAGTTGTTAAGTGTTTGTTTTGATAAAGTTCAACTTTTGTTTGTTTATCCTGTTGAGTTTCCCTGTGAGCATATTTTTTTTTTCTTTTTTTCCATAGGCCTGATATTCTTTTCTGTGAGATTTTTTGTTTGACTTATGCGAGTCCTTTTGTTTGACTCTCGAGTTAACAGATTCACGGAGTTGAGACTGGTTATCAGGCTAGCTCCAATGGTCTTTATTCTTTATTATTTCACTAGTTTACTTGTGTTGTGGAAACTTGGAACAACAATATAGATGGCAGAAGATATTAAATTTTGGCTTTTTGTTTCTATTTGGTAAACATTTAGAATCTGCTCTTTCTTAATGCAACCTATTTCTCATCTTTTCAGTACTTAACATATTTACAGTAGACTAAAATCAAGTCATTAGGGTGCAGACGAGGAAATTTAGTAGCAACACATCTATATAAATATCCAAGCCTTATCTTCGTTGAATTGAGAATAAAATGATTGTGATTTCATTTATGTTACAAACAAGAGCATTCCGTAATGTAGGGAAGTGAAGTGTTTACGGGGCCAAAAAAGATTTTACAATTTGTAATGTGAACTGGTTTCTTGTTGGTATTTTACTACATATATTTTCTCTCTTTTTTCGGTTGACAAATGCTGAGGTTCTGAATCAAGGTTTTAGAAAACAGCACAATCAAAGAGAGAAATGAAGAGGTGTTGCTTATGTTTGGATTTGTTGTGACGTGCGAAAAATGTATGTGGAAAGTGCATGCAGATTATCCCTTCGAGGGCTTGAGCATAAGAAGCAGGACAAATGTCCATCTTACATTACAGCAACATGACAGCTCTATTTTGTTATCATAATATTGCCAATTTTATGACTATTTTGTTTAGAAGATCAAGTTTATTAGAGCTGTTCCTGTATTATTCATATACTATAAGTATATGATTTAGCTGCCGAATTATCTGCTATTCCGATACTTATTCATAGGGTACTTATATTATTATGCTTTGCTGTTTTTTAAATTTAACGAAGTTGTAGATGTGATGTGTTCATATCTTAGCAAAGTTAATATTATGTCTTGCTTAATTCTTTCCTTTTTTTCATTATTTTGTATGATATTTATTTATTTATTTGATAAATAATGCATGTAGTATTCTTTTCTGTGATGAACTATAAGCTATGTGCAGGAAAAAATTTATGCTGTCTCATTCCATAGTCACTTTTGAATGGACTGCATTTTTGTATATATATACTTTTTTTTCTTCTACATATGTAATTCTCTGTTGCAGCCACATCTTGTGTTTTGATCAATTTTATATCTTTGCCTTGCAGAAAAAACATGACACGATAAAAGATTAAAAATTAAGATTATTTTTTAAAGTTAATCATATAATGTTTAAATTAAGATAATTTATATCAAAGTTATTTACAATTTTCTATAAAAAGTATTTTAGTATGTCTGGTGTACAAGGTAAATATAAATATATTTTTAATATAGTTATAAATCATTAATAAGTACATTTTCATTATTTAAGTTATATTATAATAAAAATCATAAATATTTAAATATATAAATTATATTTTGGATTAGTAATGAATAATTTAAAATGTTATAATATTATTTTCAATTGTTAATATTTTAAAATATTGATATTTCATTAAAAGATCAAGCTAAATCTACATAGTATAGAAATGATTCGGTTAAATTCTGGATTTTTTTTATTCTACCTCTGCCCCGTCTAAGTTATCGATTTGATTGTGGTATAATATTTCTAGAACTGAATCGTCATTGAGTTGTATAAATGGCTTTAGTAGTATTTCTATTATAATGAAACACAAAGTTATGCTTTGTTTTTGGCATTCGTAGTAAGAAATGACTATTGCCTGACAAGAATATATATAAAAGATTGTGGAATGGAAATTGTATATTTCTAAATTAATCTTTTATACTTGTTTTTATGTTTTTATAAAGAAAAACTCCTTCTAGATAGCTTTTAGGATTATTAGATAATTGTTAAACATACTTATTTCATCTCATGAGTCTAATAATGTAAAGTTTATATTCGTTAATTAATTTTCATTCCTTTAATATGAAAGTTTTATAGTTTCTGAATTTATCAATGAAAGTTTTATAGTTTGTGAACTTATCAATGAATCGTAATTGTAAAGTTTAATTACCATGTTAGTTGTTGTTTCGGTGATATTTTTTGGGATCGAAAGGACTAACCTCGATGATGTGACTCTACTTCCTTCTGGTGCTTGATCTTCAAATACCTTCGCCGTCCGTTCTTCAAACCGTCCGTCAAGTTCCGATCTCCACCCGAGAGGGGGGTACCTGTAAAGGCACTCCGACGATCAAGTTAGATGTCGGTAATGGAAGACCCTCAATCCTCAGCAAGTTGATGCTTAGAATGGAGAGAGGGCTATCGTAGTTACGATAATACTCAGTCAGGTATGAGAGTATGAGTGTGAGAGAATGTGAGCGGACCTTGTTTGGAGCCCTTAGTTCTTTATTTATAGGCTTTGGATTGATATGATATCAATAGAACAGAATAAAATATAAACAAACTTACCTGAAATATCTCTATTGAGATATTATTTGATACGTGATATATTATATTGTTCATTTATTTGCATTTGCGACATGATGGGCCTCGAGCCCAATAAAGTTGGATCAGTTTGATAATTCGACCCATTTAATTGGTAAGCTGGGCCGCTCGGTTTAGCCGGCCGTCAGACCGATCGTCATAGATATACTATCGTACATCATCCCCCCAAGTCCGAGGTTAAGAGAAGGTGTAGGACCTTGGTTGACTGAAGGACTTTTATGAGTGTATGTGTCGTTCGGTGTGCATACCGTTCGTTCTGTATGCGTGCGTGCTTGGTAGCCAGACAGACCTGTTTAGTTCTGTGAGTGACTTGGAAACGACATAATTGTGTTGTCGTTGATCCTCGAAAATGTAAGTAGTTTTACCCGCGTTGGGGTAGTGGCAGAGTCGCCAATTAAGAGCTGTTAGATCCTGTGCATCCAATGGTGCAGATGTCGTGACGCTTTCGTCAGTTCTGCGCTTTTAATAAAAGCAGTTTTTGAAATGAACCGTCATTCAACATTTCTGCTTCATCTCCATCGTCTCTCTTGAGAAGTTCTTGCTCTGCCCAAGTGTCTCCTTTCTAATCCGTGTCATTCTCTCATTCTCAAGTAACTATGGCTCCCTTTTCCTCCGTTCATTCTTTATCTGATAGTGACGATAAGGAGCGTAGTGACTCACCGGTCGTTCGACCAAGAGTCGTAGGATCTGTTGAGTCTCTGTTGAGCGGAGATAGGGTTTTTGTTAGTGGTGGAGTCGAAGTCGAGAACCCGGGGCAAGATTGTTCATCTTCTCCAGTAGATTATTCATGTGCATCTCGTGAGGTTGGTGAAAAATACACCATTTTTGTAAATAAAGATATACTGTTAGGATGGGTGGAGAATAACTGTGTTCTTCGAACACTAGGGTATAATGTTGCCCTAAAATTGATTGCCTGTAGGAAGGAGGAGCGAGTCTTCCATGGGGAGGACGTTGCCGGAGAGAATTGCTTTTATTTTTATTTATGTTTGTTCTATGATATGTACATTAGACTTCCGTTTACCAGATTTCAAATGAAGGTTCTGCAATATTTAAATGTAGCTCCTTCCTAGTTACACCCGAACAGTTGGGGATACATCCAAGCGTTCGGTGTGTTGCGTCAGGCCTTGGGCATTGAACCAACGGCCAAAATATTCTTGTTTTTCTTCAAAAGTCGCCCTAATGTCAAGAAAGGCTGGGTCTCCTTAAGTTCAACGGCAAAAAACGCCATTTTCAATTTATTTGTCGAGTCGTATAAGGATTTTAAAAACCAATTTTTCAAAGTGTCCATTACGAAGATGGGTAGGCCGTTTTTTCTGAACGACGATGGTAGACCCAATTAGCTATAATGACAAACAATTGCTTTCCCTCAATTGCTAAGCCTCCTATCTGAACCTTTCCGATGGGAAATATATTGCTTAAGTTATCCCCTTCTAAAATTAAGAATCCTATTGAAACCAAATATAGTTCTGAATACATGATTATTGAGACTATTAGTCTTCCCGTTTTTTCAAATGCAAAT
>NW_014543808.1:233110-236498 GCF_000741045.1 Vigna radiata var. radiata | reverse complement strand
TGCTGATGTTCGTAGCTGGACTTCTAGTGGAGAAGATGATGCTGGGAATGATGAGGTTAATTATGAGTCAATGGAAGGTTTGGTCGATGTTAATGTTCAGTGTGATGCAGAAGAGGATGTAGGAGATGGAGTTGCACATTGGTTTGGTAATGTCGAAGTTGATGTGCAATCTGATGATAATGATCTTGATGATGGGATAAATAATGATCATGATAGAGGTTTGTCTGATGATGAATGGAAATCTGATGAATTAGACAGTGGAGCAGAAAGTGATGGACAAGATGATGAAAAGGAAGGTTATGGGAAGTTTGAAACATTTTCCATGCCTAAGACAATGTTAGATTATAAATGGGATGTGGGAATCTATTTTGCTGACAAGCAAGATTTTGTGGATGCCATCAAAACATATTCAATAGAAAATGGTAGAAATATTAAATATCTTAAAAATGATAAGAAGAGATGTAGGCTAAAATGTATGGGTGCTAAAGGAGAGTGCCCCTGGATGGCATATTGTGCTTATATGGAAGCCATTCATACATGGCAATTGAGGACTATCGTTGACAATCACATATGTAGTAGAGAGCACAAATTAAGATTACTTAATGCAANTGCTTATATGGAAGCCATTCATACATGGCAATTGAGGACTATCGTTGACAATCACATATGTAGTAGAGAGCACAAATTAAGATTACTTAATGCAAAATGGCTCAGTAAGAGGTTGGAAAAAACTGTTAGAGAGAATCCCCAAGTAAAGGGAGTGGAAATTCGGGAGAAGATAAGTAGAAAATGGAATGTAGGTGTATCTAGATGTATGGCTTATAGGGCAAAGGCCATTGCTGCAGACCATGTTGATGGGTCTTTCAAAGACCAATATAGAAGGATTTATGACTATGCCAATGAGCTCCTAGCTCGTAATCCAGGATCAACGGTGAAGGTCAAAGTTGAAGAGACTCATCATGGACACATTTTTAAGAGGTTTTATACATGTCTGAAGGCCTGCAAGGATAGTTTTGTGTCCTGCAGGCCAATTATTGGGTTGGATGATGCTTTTCTAAAAGGGAAATATGGTGGAGAAATGTTAACTGTTGTTGGTAAAGATGCAAATGACCAAATGCTACCTCTAGCTTATGCTGTGGTGGAAGTTGAGAACAAGGAAACTTGGAGATGGTTCTTTGAACTTCTTGTTGAAGATCTTGGTGGGATAGAAGTTGCTTCATCATGGACAATCATGTCGGACCAACAAAAGGTAATGCATATGACCTCTTTTCTGGTTTTGTTAATTAACATTTGTATATAAATCATTTGTCTAACAACATAGTTATTGAACAGGGACTGCTGCAAGCTATTAAAGAAGTAGTCCCTGGAGTTGATCAACGTTTCTGTGTTAGGCACCTTTATGCGAATTTCAGAAAGCAATTCCCTGGAAAACAACTAAAGCGATTGATGTGGAAGGCAGCTACAACAACTCATCCACAAACATGGGAAGCANAAATGAGAAATATAAAACAACTTAATGATGATGCTTTCAAATACTTGTTAAAAATCCCTCCCAGGTTTGTTTCTAAATTTTTATCGTTAAAATTTTGCCATTGAGCACTAATATTGATCAACATTATCCCATGCAGGCACTGGTCAAGATCAAGATTTATCAGCAACCCTCAGTGTCATACTTTGGTAAACAACATGTCAGAGGCTTTCAATAGTGTAATGTTGCATACAAGGTCTAAGCCAATTATAAGCATGTTGGAGGACATCCGCCTTTATTTGATGAAGAGATGGGCAACTAACAGGACAAAAAGCCAATCATTGTCTGGGGAGATTTGTCCAAAAATCAAGAGTAGACTCAACAAGGAGTCTCAGTTAACTAAATATTGGATTCCATGGTAAGGATGTGCAAGTTCTTTTATTATTTCATTTAAAATATGTCATTGGTTTATGATTAATATTTCTTAATTGTTTTCACTTTACAGCTGGTCAGGCAACAAGATTTTTGAAGTTCGTCATGTGTCCCAAGCTGGTGATAAGTTCATAGTCAATTTAGATGAAAAAATGTGTTCGTGCAGGAAGTGGGAAATCACTGCCATACCATGTTGCCACTCCTTGGCTGCTATGAAATTCTTGAATGTAGATGCATTGGACTTCATTCCATGTTGCTTTAGGAAGTCGACATATGAAGAGATATACTCTTCAATTATCTACCCAATAAATGGTAACAATATGTGGGAGATTACCACCTATGTTGATGTCCTCCCTCCACCAAAAAGGATATTGCCTGGGAGGCCAAAGAAGAAGAGAAGGTTGGAGCAATGGGAGCTGGTCAAGGATGACAAAAGAATGAGGAAGGGTAGTTTAAAGAAGAGATGTGGCATTTGTAAGGAGCTCGGCCACAACAGGAAGTCTTGCACCAAAGGAAAAGATGCACCTTCAAATCAGGAAACTAACTCATCAAATCAGGATTAATGAAGAATTTTAATGTCTTTTTTTGTATGTCTTGGTATAAGACATCACTTTCTTTTGTAATGCGTATCAGTTGCACAACAATTATAATACCTACAAGGTATTTTTGATGGTTTTTGTATTTGACAGCAGATTTTGATTCTGCAGACAATGTCATGTTTTTTGATGTTTACAATTGCTTGAATTATAAGAGGGTTAACCAGAACAGTTATGCAGTAGCAATGTCAATTCCAAACTTTCTTTGATTGTAATAAGTTCAATTTTGTTGTGTTCAACTTGAATTACACTTGATTGCAAAATTTGGCTGTCCTAGTTGCTTAAAACAGCTTGCATCAGAACTGCCATACTCAAATTCTGTTATGCAATGAATTTTAGCTGAAATTGTGGTCAAACAAGTTTGTTTTAATCACTCAAACATGTTTAAAACTGTCTCAGCTGCCCAATTACTCTTCTGTGCAAAATGCCTATGTGACTTGCCAAGTTTTAGTTCAATTTCTGTGTAAACTGTGGCAGTGCAGGAAGCCAAGTTTTAGTTCATTTTCTGTGTAAACTGTGGCAGTGCAGGAAGCCAAGTTTTAGTTCAATATCTGTGTAAACTGTGGCAGTGCAGGAACATCGATGTATAGTAGTATTAGTGAGAAAGTGGTATTGCAATCCAAGATAGAACTCATATATCTGATAAACAAGTTACTGTCAAGTTAATTGATTCTAAACCAGTATATAATATTACGTGCATATATAATATTCTTCTTCATTGATTCTAAACCAGTATTTTTGAAATCGAAAGTTACTGTCAAAACATACTAAAATTGCATAGTTCAAAGAAATCTAATGGGTTTTAATAAAATTCTTTTAGTGACTGAAAATATATAAAATGATTTTAAAAGGTATGTAATATTATACTTTTGTAATATCACAAATAAAAATA
>NW_014543808.1:214980-232515 GCF_000741045.1 Vigna radiata var. radiata | reverse complement strand
AGTTACAACAGAGTTACAAGACAAGTCTCATTTTCATTGAAATGGATGAAAGTTACAACAAAGTTACAAGACATCAGCCCATTCTCATCAACATTAACACTAAAATTGTGTTTATTACACATAAACTACAAACCATAAATATCAACACCTTCATCCACTTTTGAACAACCAAGAACGATTTATCTAACTTAACAAGATGGTTCCTATTAATGACCATTTCTTCACTGTGCGACAACCTTTCTTGATTTCCTTCAGACTTCAAACACGTGCCCCTTTCCTCTTCTGCAACATCAGTGCACCATTTGAAGTAGTTGCAACCACCCTCTTCAGCACCACTCTGTATAAACAACAATCTTTTCTCAGAAACACTTCAACATAATACAAACATCAAATAAATCATACCTTATACTTCGAGCATCCCCAAAATTGCTTCCCACGATTCTTCACAGTTTTAGCAGTTCGCATCACACATCTCAGTCCACAGTGGCAAATCGGTGGACACACGTTACGGTTCTCCTTCATCCATACATTGCACGTCGACGAACAGCATGAATGCTCCTTCGACATCGTGTTCTCCTTCGACATCGTGTTCTCCTTCACCCCCCAATCCACTTGCGTCGCACCACAAAACACTCTAATAAGAACCACGACAAGCTCGAACAAAGACGATTCTCGATCAATTTATGGATGAAGGTCGCTCAATTTATGGATTTAGGGTTTTCTTCCCATTTAAGAATTTCTTCCAATTTAGGGATTTCTTCAAATCCCAATTAATCTCCACAATTATCCCCAATAACACAGCAGGTCAGACTTACCTAAATAATAATCAAGTCTTCCTTTAATTGAAACGTGTGTTTTGATATGAAATATTTCATTTTAGATATAAAAATCATGAAAAGCCATGTAACATGACCAACTTTTGCCACGTCAGGAACATAGTCTTGTCACCAACCCACGTTTCAATTTTTGTAACACTGTTTACCCAACTTAACGGCAAGACCTCGATTGAGTTAAATTTGCAAAAATAAGGACCAAATCGAGAGGTTTAGAAATACAGGGACCAAATTAAGACAACCCAGCCAAAATAGGGACGTCTGAAATGATTAAACCTAAAAGAAAAGATTGGAAAATTGTTACGCGTAGAAGGTGAAAGAGATGAGCTATAAATGGAGAGTTGGTGAGATGTGTATGTTGGAGCAAAAGTTGTGGGACACGAAGAACAAAAAATACGTAGAAAAGGTTCGAACTTGACTTTTATAGTGATTCCAACCCGTGAATGAGGATGAAGATGAGAAGCAATAATTAGAAAAGATATATGCAATGCACATGCAACTGATCGTATAGAACATACAACTGTGGACGCAATTGTCTCCATGGAGTATGTTCACATCAGAACAGGTTTGATGCAGTAATTTTGAAAGCAGTTATTTTAACCATGGTTGTATATAAATTTGAATGTTTAAAGTATAAGATTATTGGTGGCGCATTGAATGTGGTGTAAGCATTGTCTAAGGCAAAGGAAAAAGGAAAAAAAAGGAAGATAGTACTCATGTTCTTGCATGTGCCCAATTTATTTGTAGCACAAACACTATCTAATCATTCATTGCTCCAAAATATCACTACTTTTTTATTTCATATCATCTTCATCTCATTCAAGTACTTGTGGTACAAAAATACTCACATATTAAACCCTATTGTAAACATATTCAAGGCAAAAATGTTTCTCTTTCATATGCTTTTTTATCCACTTTTATATTATTATTTTTTCTTTCAAATAAATTAATCAGTTTTCACTTTTGAATACAAATAATTTTAAAAAAATATTGGTGTTTAATAATAATAAAAAAAATTCTTAACCGAGGTAGGGCCGAGAGATCCCAAAAGCAACAGAAACTCCCACACATACACGGGTGCATTGCTGTTCTCACCCCTTATTTGCAATTTAAACCTCTCAACTATTCAATTTTTCAACATAAATATGTGGATAAATTTTATAGAACAATTTAATATGGTGAAAATAAAGTTTTCTTATATTTTATTTATGTTTTTGAAAAGTATATACAAAAATAAATATAATAGAGACGACTTTTTGATGTGTTAATTTTCTAGATAAAATAACGCAGCAAAAAACTTTATTGGAAGTATTTTATGCTAAGCACAGTTTGTTGGGAGATTTAAAGAGTAACTTGAGGGGGCAAATATCAACGCCTCTACATGGGCCGGGAACAGGGCTACTAAAATCGTGGGTTCAAAGTCCAAATATAACTAGAAAGGAGTGGGCCTTAAAATAACAAGAAGCCTTTTGAGGACCACGAAGCAACCACCAACTCTAGGAGACAAGAAAATTAAATCTTTCGGCTCGAAATATGTTTGAGTTGGACCAGAATATAGAAAGCATTGCTAAAATTTAATTTTGGTTTGATTCAATTTCTTCATTAATTATTTTTGGTAAAATTATACTTATTTTTTCGGATAGGCCTAAACTATGGTTATACTTTCTCTAAGTTTAAAAAGATATTTATCTCTTTATTTTTTTAATAAATAAACATTCATTTGTTTCTAGTTTTCAAATAAATATTCTTACTTTTCTTATATTTTTAATGAATGTATTCATATTTCTTATATTTTTAACAAAATACTTCTTTTCTCCCTAACTTTATTTAAAAAGGTCATACTGAGTAAAATATAAATAAAAATATTGTCAGAATTAAAAAATAAAATTTGAGAAAAAAAATAATGTTTAAAAAGAAAAGATTTCGTATTAGTAAAATAATTTTTTTAGAAGAATAGGAAAAGTTATATATTTCAAGAAAAAAATTATTTAGGATTAAATATGTTTTTTGTCCCTTAACTTTCAGTCAAAAAAATTAGTCTCTCTTCAGAACTTTGGTCTAATTTAGTTCTTCAACTTGATAAATGTATGAATTTAGTCCTTTTAACTAAATTTTGTTAGATTTATTTGATGTTTCAAATACGTTTCATGATAGCATTTGGGTTGTTCACATTGTTTGACACATTTTTGCTTCAATGTTAACTAAGAAACGCGTTTGAAACATCAAATAAAGTTAACAAAATTTGGTTAAAAGGACTAAATTGGTACATTTCTAAAGTTAGGAGTCTAAGTTAGGCTAAAGTTTTAAAGAGAGACTAATTCTAATTTTCACTAAAAGTCAATGGACCAAATACATATTTAACCCAATTATTTAATATATAATAATTAAATATCTATAAAATATATAATTAAATTGATTAAATTACTATTAAATGTAAATATGTTTTTGAAATTTATTTATATAATATGTTGTTTTTTTAATAGCATAATATATAGTCAATTACATTGGTTATAATTATAAATCTAATCAATTATTGAAATAATTTCCTTAAACACAAACCATAAAAGGAAACGTATTATGTGGAGGGGGTAGGAGTGAAAAGATTTGATACATGGAAGATCTGAAATGTTTTTCTCACCATTGTATATTCTCTTTCAGGATTGATAATTTAGCAAGAGGGAAAATAATTCGGGTGGTTAAGGCACAACAATCATAAGTGTAGGATCTTTTAATAAACATCCATTGGGATCTTTTAATAAACATCCATTGTATTATGGATAATGATACTTTGACAAACATTGAATGACAAATTTTTTACACTAGATACGTGTGTCAGGTTGTTATTGAATCGGGTAGAATTTTTTTAAAAAAAACAAAATGACGTGGAAATAGAAGAGAGTACATTGTAGAGACCACTTTCACAAATTAATTAATAATACAGATCATAATTAACTTTGAGATTTATTTACACTATATGATTCACATTTGTAATTATTGCTATAATCTTCCAATCATAGGTTGTGTGTTTATGACTTGCAGCTGTAGTGTTTAAATGGTTAGCCACTCTTTAACTTTAATTACTCACTTAAGCCTCCAATTGTTTTAGATGTGCGTCATTTCAAAACTTCATCTAATAATTGATAAAATTATAATAAAGGTGTTATATATTATTGAAATTGTATAGATTTACACAGGCGAATTAGACTAGTAAGTTAAATAGTAAATAATATTTTTTTAAGACTTGCTCTGTTTTTTTTAAAAAATCAATTTTATTTTCAAATTCGTTGACGTATATCAATTAATTCCTTTTTTTTTTTTTAATATCATTTAAATAGTTAACATTAACTATTAGACAAAGACAATTTATGCAAACGTTATATATAAGGATTTTGTGATGTGAAAATTTGGGTGGATAAGATAGATGGAAAATTCAGATAACTTAATGTCTGGTTAAACTATATGATTTCTTCATGCATTTTACTTAACTCTCGAGATGTCTTGTTAAACTACTTGACTTCTCCATGTATTCTATTGAGCTTTCCAGATGTCTTGCTGAACTATTTAAATTTTCTATACACTTAGTCAAACTATACAAATGTCTTACTAAGTTGTTTGAGTTCTCCGTACTCTTAATCGAATTTTTCAAATATTTTACGAGTTTCTCCACTATATAATTACAAATTTTTACATATTGTCATTTCAATACATTCTTAACATGGTAATAGAATAGAGACTAAAAATAAGGTATAAATGATTCGAAAGTTTGTAAAAAATTGAATAAAAGTTATTCTTTTCATGCCTATAAGAGTAATTTTGAAAACAATTCAATATATTTCAAAAGTTGATTAGAACGAATTTCGTTTTAATCCTTTTAATTTAAAATTTAGGTTCACTGTCCAAATAATTCTAAAAAAGAGGTTTTGTTAATTTTTTTTGCACAAGTAGGCTTGAAAAGAACAATTTTTATTCAATTTTTTTTCAAACTTTCTAATCTTTTATACCTTATTTTTAGTTTCTATTCTACTACGAGGCTTTAGAAGTAAAATAAAAGTTTTATTTGTTAATATACAGAATAAAGTATCTGTTATTACCTTTCTAAAAATATTGACAAGAGTAATTTTTAAAATAATTAAATATATTTCAAAGTTGATTAGAACGAATTTCGTTTTAATTCATTAATTTAAAATTTAGGTTGACTGTCCAAATAATTCTAAAAAAAAGTTCTGTTAATTCATTGAAAGATAAAAATATAAACAAGTTGTGTGAAAACTTACAATTCATTAAGTAGATGACAAAATCTTCAACCGTGTTTAAAAGGAAAAAAACTAAAACGATCTTTCTCCAGATTATAAAAAGTGAAGAAATAAAAAAATTGAATTTTAAAAATAGAAAACAGACTTATCACCTGAAATCATCCAATCACATTTTGACACGTGTACATTATCAAAATAGTGTAAAAAAATTGCTGTTAAAATTTATTTTCCTTAAAAAAAGTGAAGGACAAAACAAAGTAACAGTTATGAAATGGACCAAAACATTTTCCTATTTCCCTTCGCTCTTGCTATCTTATCTAAAGCCATTTGGTGTTCATCCAGGACCAAAACATGATCATTGAAAGTGAAACCTAAGCTACACAAACATCTACCTTTAAGATATTACAGCTATAGTACCCAATCATTGCAGGTTACAGTACAACCAAATTATGCTGCTCTTCTTCATCTATAAGTTGCTGTTTTCAGTCTTCCTTCTTGTCTGGTTCGTCCAGCGCAGCCAACCTTTCAACAAGGGGAGGATGAGAACCAAGGATCTGTATTCATAGCTGACAGATTCTCCTCCTGAAAATGTAGCCACAACAGGACTTTAGTTCCATCATCAGCAACAAAACTACTTTTTACACATAATAAACATGAAGAACAATAGTGAAAATTCAAAATTCAAAATACATCCACAATAAAAAACCAAAAACCAAATAAATTTCTCCATTAAAGCTTGTGAGAGAAAAAAAATACAGACGAAAAAATAAATTAACTTTTTTCAGAAATTAACATTAGCTTATGCACAAGTTGAAATTAGTTTTTGAAGAAGCTAATGAGAAATACAAATTCATCCATGCATATGTTAATTTAGTTTATGAAAGATGCTTAATCATTTTTCCTTATTTCCTACTTTTATAAATGCTTTACGGTCTAAACAGGGTCTTTGCATAAGTTGATTTTAAGTTAAAGGAAAAGTTAAATTCAATTTAAGTACAAGTAGTTGTTCAAAAAGTTATCCAAGCAAACTCCATTTCAAACTAGGAAAATAATAGTATGCAAGCACATATAATAAAATGTCACCTGTAGTTTCACCAGCCCAGATCCAAGCTTTTTAGCAAAGGCATCAGCCTGCATAGAATGTTACACATAAACAAAGTCAAAAGGAGACAGACAACACAAAACGTAGGAGATCAAGTCTACTATGCTCGGTCTTAGTTGGAATAAAAAAGGGTAGGTGGAAATGGCAAGTATTCAGATAGAATAACTTCTAAACAACATATATTTCCCACTAATCCATATGCACCACAACTAAAAGGGAGAAGAAAGAAAACCAAAAAGGAAAGTAACCTGAAATTCAAATGATCGGCTGACAAGGTTCAGACCAAAGCTGACCAATTGCTGAAGTGGGATTACAGTATGCTGCAAACAAACCCAGGTCAAAGGATATTAAGTGCTTTGAGAATAAAATCTTTCATAAGGCTATACAAAGAATAATCCCATCTCTTTGTACTTTCTTATTTATAAATGCATAACCTTATGTGCTTTACACACATTAGAAATTCAGCCTATGTCTCTCTTTTATCTTAACAACACCCCCAGTGGTTTCCTTGATACAAAGAAAAGCACAATTTTTATATTACCATGAAATGGTAAGCAAGCCAAAGATCAAACATAATTGTTATATTTAGGCCACCCACCACATTGGCATCATCTCAAATACATATTCGATTTAGCATTAACAATTTTTAATCTTTAAACATTTTGTATATACTGTTAATTGAATATATACCACACAGGTTATCTTAAAAGAAATAAATATTATCCAGTCATTGGCGCAAAATATAGATTATAAGTATGCTGCAGAAAAATGTACATCCAATCATCAAGCAAACAATTTTAGGGGGAAAGACAACAATTTTGAAATGTACCTGGAATAAGATGAGCCCAATGAGGACTTGTTCTGTATCGAACCCAAAACTTCGAAACAGATCAGTTGAATTTCGCACCAGAGTATATCCTCCAAATTGCACAAGTGTAAGAACCTACAAGAACATATCAAAGCATCAAACATAAACTCTGACAAATATTGCAACACCTTTTCCACTAAATATTTAATTCTATTTGACATGATGAAAAACACATGCAAGCAAAGCATTTGATAGGGACAGAACACAAAAATACTAATTTACACTTCCATTCCTTCTATTTTAAAAAATAGTATCCCTTCCCATGAGAGAGATTAATGCATTAAATTTCGATATAATCTAATGTGAATGAGCCTATCACGACATTTTTTTCTCTTTATGACACTCAGCATTATCAGTAGTTGACAAGCATAAGTTAATTTTAGCTTACGAATGAGCTACTTAGGAAGAAATGTAGGATAAATGTGATGTCTTTTTGTCCTTTTTGTTATAATGATTTGAAACTGCAAAACATCCCTTTTTAGCTTGTCCCTCTGCAGTTACATTATAGACTTGGCTTCAAAGCATCTCAGATCAGCAGCTGGACACTTCAACAATTAAGACACACATACATTCCAATAGGAATTGGAGTAATTTGGTGGCAGCAGTGATGCTATCTGGTGTTACTCGTATAGTAGCAGGAATTTGGAATAGCAGAAACAAGATTGAATTTGAGGGGTTTCAAATACACAGTATCAACATATTAATATAAAATTTTCACGGCTGTAAATCTTTCTGGACCAGCTGCAGGTGATATGAATTCTAACATTGTTGAGCTTAAAATTCTTAAGGCTTTTGATATTACTTGCAGGTCAAGGAAAAAAGATAATATTATTCGACTGGATTGGTCTCCTCCAGATGCAAGTTGAATCAAATGTAATACAGATAGAACTTACACTAGTTATGACGACAATGCAGCATGTGGGAGAATTTTTAGGAATTCAAGAGCTGAGAACATTGGTTGTTTTGTGAAATTTATACAAGCAAATTCAGCTTTTGAAGCTGAACTCCTGGGTGTTATCTAGGCTATTGATATCACTATTTAAGGAGGTTGGAGAAATAGGTGTGCAGATAGTTTAGGTGCTTATGGCCTTAGAAATTTAATTTTTATTTGTTGGGACGGAGTGCCTCCTTGTATTATCTCTGATTTTTGTAGAGATAGATGTGGTTTCCCACATTACAGATTTTCTTACTGGGTTTTGGCCTGCTCCCCCCCTCACTTTTGTATTTCTTTTATCTTTTAATTGTATTAAAAATGCTGCATATAATTGGTACAAGTTGTAGTGCTAACCTGGTTAGAATTACAACCTCTATAGTGATGCAATAGCATTCTTTCTTTTGATTAAAAAAAAAAAAAAGAAAAGGAAAAAACAGAGGCAAACTAGAATTCACTTTCAGTTCAGTAATGCTAATTACACAAACCTGCATTGCAACAAACGTGTACACAGTATGGTTGAGCTTCCAGTGTCCCAACTCATGGGCAATAACAGCAACAATTTCCTCATCATTTTTGCACTGTGTAACACCATTTGATAATGTAAGGATTATTCAACTCACTATAAACTACTCAAATATATCGATGCCACTAAAAGTTGAAAGTAAAATCAGAAGATGCAGAAAAAGCCAACAAAAAGTTTATCATCAAATTCTCACGTGAGCCTGTAAATACAGAGACAATCACATAATGTTGGAAGCACAACCGCTACCTTGAAATACCACATCAATATTAAAAAAGTTCCCCTTTGTGATACTCAGATTGCTACATAGTACATACACTCCAACAGTTTAAACTTTAAACTGAAGCAGTACATATAATCATGGTAGTTGAATCGTGAACCGTATCATGTATCAGAGAGCTTATGTTTTGTATCGTGAATCGTGTGATTCGTAAACATTTAAAAAATATAACATACAAGACATACAAACATGTAAAAATGTAATTAATAATAACAATTACATTAAAATACAAAGAAAGCTCTTCTAAAAGGCTACAATACAACTCAAGAGCTATAAAACAACCTGAAAGATAAAATAACTTTCTGCAGTTAGTAATTCCTAACCTGTTGAATTAATGTGTCATAAAGCACAATCCTTTTGTTCTTGAAGAATCCATACATATAGGCCTGCAATATATATTTAGAGAAATTACGTCAAGCAAATTTACAAACTGAAGATAGAAAACTGTGAAAGATTATATTCTATACTTTCGTTTTTTATGACGTGAGAAATTAAAGAAAGGTTATGCAAATTAGAAAGTGTGATCACATATCCAACTCAAAATATTATAAGATACAAAAATAAATGGTATCCCCTATAAGCCATCATCATGAGGTTTTAAGCAACTCTATTGAAAATCACAACAAGCGAAGGAAACCACTCTACAATAGACTGACATCAAGTACAATCCTATAACTCCATCAACAGAGGTATGACAAAATTTGAGCATTCAATATTCAAAAAGATCCTGAGGCCATGACTTCCTTTTGCACAAAAATGGGGTCAATCATATGGAAGCCATTATTCAAGACCCTTCTCAGTATATGGCAACAGAAAAAAGTTTATCATAATAGTTTATTGTGTATTAAAAATATGTGACTGTGATCGCGTGTTACGGCTAAATTATAATCATCCCAAGGGATTAATAAAAAGATGAAGACAACTACACAACAAACAAACAACGTAAGAAAATTTAAAAGGGCTGGCAGTTGATAAAAAAGTCAAGATGGTTGACAAACTACAAAAAATTTGAATCCTCTGCATGCATGCAGACAATAAGAAATAAGACTTACTGGACCTCAAAAGGCAGGTATAATGGAAAATATAAATTAACGTTAATGAATATATTTGAGATTTGAGTAAATATGCATCATTGCAAGGGTGATCGTATTGGTTTTAATTTTACAGGAGTTCAATATTTCCTTACATTGCTGTGACTTGATCTTGTGGATCCATCAACAACAAACAGTTTCCTTAACGGAAAGTTGAGGGTGGAAGCAAGTTTCTCGATTTTCTCCCTAAGTTGACCATCTGGAAGCTATTTACAAGAATATCATGAGCACAAAATTAAAGATATAAAATGTGATTAGAAAAATACAGAAAAGATTTGCACGAACTACAATTCCAACCAACCCAACTCCATTAATGTGTTAAACTGGTTGAACATGAACGAGGCTGGGCTCGAAGACACTAAAGCAGGCTAACCCGACATAACGGTTGATTTTACGTGTTTGTGTGTGTATATTTTGTGAACAAATAAACTCCTTCATAGCTTTTACCTTGTGCTTAGTGTGTTTTCTAGTTTTCTTGTGTTTTATTTAGTATATGCTTTTTTTTTACCTCTAATCTCTACGTTTGAGTGTGTGAAATAAATGATCAGGAAGCAATTCTCGTGGAGAAAAACAAACAAGAACTCAAGGGAACATGTTTTGGGACCATAAAAGATCAATTTGAAGCAAATACCCATGTTGGACGCCTTCGGAATCGCGCAAGAGCTTGAATTTTAGAATGCTGTCAAAGTTGTCCAGGCCCGGGCACCCCTGAGGGGCGCTGGGCGCCCTTTTGTGTGCTGCAGCCCAATTTCCACGCTCGGGCACCCTATGGTTCGTTGTTGGTGCTTAATTATAGCGCCTGAGCGCCCCCCAAAGCGCCCTTTTTCTGCAGATTTCACGCCTGGGCGCCCCAGAAGGGCGCTGGGCGCCCTTTGCTTCGCTGTTTTGCACAGAATTTGGCGCCCGGGCGCCACAGAAGGGGCGCTAGGCGCGACTTTCCGCTGATGTGTCAAAATGGGTTATTTAAACATAGGTCTCGTAATTTTTGGGGCATTCTTCTCCTCCTACACTTCATTCTTCACCTAGAGAGATTGGGAGAGGCCCTTGGAGGCTATTTGGAGTGTTGGGAAGCTCTCCCACTCCTCCTTAGGTCTTCAAGCTTCTTCAATGGTGATTTTGCTCCTTTTGGGTTGAGAAAGAAGATGGGTCACAGATTGGAGATGGAGATGCGAAGGGGAGACGCAAATAGAGCATGGAGCAGCTGCCAAGAACCTTGGGAAAGACTTTGCATCTTCTCTTTGGTTCCAATTTCTTCCTTATCTCTTCAATTTTGTGAACCCTAAGTTCTCCACCATGGGGGACTTTTCCTATTTGTTGAGATTAGTTGTAAAACATGGAATTCTTATGTATTTTGTGATGTTAATGCTATATGCTTTTCCATTTCAATGTTAGTATTTGATTTCTATGCTTAATGCTTGTTGTGGCTTGATCACCCATGNCTTGAATTATAGTTCTTGATGTATTGGAAAATATGACTTGAACTTAGAACTGAAATTGAACACCTAATTGATGGAATTGAGTTGTTTGTGAATGCATGAGAATGAAATGGATGAATTCTAGTCTTGACAAATTGTAAATACACTATGTTAAATTCCTTGCACACCAATTGTTTGATAAAATACCAAAAAGAGTTTCTTGTGTTGTTTTTGTGCACTTTGATGTCTAATTGAGTTATAAAAGGAAGAATTGTCTTATGTTGCACAAGTCCCTTGGGAGAGAACGATATTTATCATTTGCTACGCTGCGACTGGTGCACTTGCCGTTGGTTTTGCAGTCTCAACAGTAGGACAGAGGAAAATCACGAATGCTCCCTCCAATCCAAATAGGAGCCTGTGATGTCAAATGTTGCAACCGAGATGCGAAATTAGTGGAACCTTAGGATTCCACAAGGCACTCGACAGGTGGATAGGCTGACATGCGCACTGAGTTGCTTAGGTACGCACTAAAGATCCTCAAAATAGAATTGGCCGAAGGCTTAGGAAATCCAAGTTAGCATTAATACTTAAGATGAATGAGTTTTCTGCAAGGTGGACCCAACAAATTTGCATGGATTAGACTTAGAGTGGTATTATGCATTAACATCGTGCTCGGTTGATTCTTTTAATATATTGAGCACACTGTTTACAGATGTTTCGTCGAGTGCAAGAGAATCCCTACCACATCAGAAACCCTAAAGTACATAGGCCAGAGCCAAGGAAATCCAAGACAACCCGACATATAATAAGGAAAATTCGTGGATGTTCTTGTCGCTTCAAACGAGAGCCTGGTCAACGTAGATATCGCAGGCTACACCAAAATGCAAAATTGGTCGAGTTCCAAGATTCCATAGGATGTCCCAAAAAGCGGATAAACTAGCAAGAGCCAAGTGAGCGATGGTCGAATTGCCTGAAGTTAGTAGAAATCCCAAAGACGCAAAATTAGTAGAGTCCCAAGATTCCACAACACGTCCCAAAAAGCAGATAAACTAGCAAAAACCAAGTGAGAGATGGTTGAACTGCTTGAAGACGGTAGAAATCCCGAAGAGCTTAGAGCAAATCAACACAGTTGAGAAGGACATTAAACTTCCCAAACACACCCCCAACATCTAAATTTTAAAGAGCAAGGTTAGTTATGCATGCCCGCCTAAACTAGAAGTAGCCTAGGTCAACATCACATATGTGATTCTCATCAAAATTTGCAGATATGATGGAACAACTGCCGAACACAAGAGAAACTGCATAAGGTAGTCACGGTGCAAGAAAAAACAAGGAAAAAAAAGGAACTGATCTGATAAGGAATAACCTCTGCTGCAAAGCTCAATCTGTAGAGGATAACCTCGACCACAAAGCTCAACCTATAAAGGATAAACCTGAATGCAAAGCTTAGCCTGAAAAGGATATGCAACAATGAGCTCGACTGAATGGCCAAATTATTTATGAGCTCAACTAGATAAGTCATTCAAGAAGATAATTTGAATGGCCAAATCATTTATGAGCTTGGCTGGAGAAGCCACTCAAGAATCTCGACCGAATGACCAAATTATTTATTAGCTTGACTGGATAAGCCAATCATGGAACTCAGTCGAATGGTCATATTATTTATGAGCTTACCTGGATAAGTCACTCAAAGAGTTTGGCTGAATGATCAAATTATTAAAGAGCTCCGCTAGATTAGTCACTGAATGAGTTCGGTTAAATGATCATGCCCCAAGGCCATTTTATTAAAGAGCTTGGACGGGTTAGCCACTAAATGAGCTCAACTAAATAACAAGGCCCAGAGACCAATCTATTAAAAAACTCAATAAGATTATTCATTGAATGAACTCGACCGAATGATCATATCCTAAGACCAATCTATTAAAGAGTTAACTGGATTAGTTACTGAATGGACTCAACCGAATTGCTAGGTCCCTAGACCAATTTTTTAAAAAACTCGGTTAGATTAATCATTGAATGAGATCGAGACCTTGAAAAATTTATAAATAAACAATTATATTTTTCTATTCCTTTTCACAATGATCCTTACATATGGAGAATCTTACTTCTGCTATGTGAAACGCGATTTTAATAGGAGCTTCGCGTAAACGGCACCTCGGCTTCATAACACACGGACAACAAAACAAAAGCAAATCTTGAAGAACTAAAATATGTTTATTCTTCTCCCAAAACGAACCCAAATAAACTGTTTTACGTACTTAAAACAAGCAAAAGCTAAATTTAAAACTATAAAGATGACGTGTGTGAATACCTCAGTGCTACGCAACAGATTAAACAAGTCTATCTTCGACCATGAAGTCAATCTAATATTTAACTAACATCAAGTTTCCAAACTTTCTAGTGCCTTATATTTTTATCCCATTATTCAATGTCTCATTTTCAAATTTTTAAATATTGGTTAAATTTATTTAATTTTTTAAAATTAATATGTTATATTAACTTATTAAAATAAAGTCCGTTAATCAGTCTCTATAATTTAAACAAGTTTTCTTTCTTTTGTTTATTTAATAAACACGTTAAATAATAACATTTAATTTTAATTTTACATATCATTATAATTATCGAAAAGTTTATAAAGAAAAAGCACATTAAAGTATATTGATGATATTTTTATAAAATATTCAAAAAAATTAAAATTAATAATTATTTTAATTTACTATTTATATATTATCAAAATTTAATTTCAAAATTTTAATAAAGAAATAAATTTTCTTATATTATTTTTAAAACATTCTTCACAATAACCAAATATCTTCATGAAAAAAAAAACGTAAATAGTCTCTTATAAGATAAAGTTAAATAAGTGAATATTTTACATTGTTATGTGTCACATCAGTTTTTTTTAAGTTGTCGTGTATGAAATAAAATTACACCTTATTGACTCATAACTCACATATTAATGATTTAAATATCCTCATAAAAAGAACAAAATTGAAAAATAAGTTATAAAAATAAAATCACTTTGAAGTTCGAAAAAGTTGAAAATCATTTTAAACAAAATTAATAAAATTTAAGTTTTTATTGTTAACCAAAACTAATATTTTCCATTCAAACTATTGTGATCCAAATATTATTTACTAAAAATTTATTTACGATACTTTAATTTTAAAAACCAGTATAGCATGTTATATTTTAATTAATAATTTATAGATTAAAATATTCGCCTATATCATTAAAAAAATTAATTGAATTTTAAGGAATTTGTAAATTGTCATGTTTTTAATAATGGAGCCTCTACTATTTTTTAATGCGTATTAAAACTTTTTATATTTTTCAACTGTTTTTTTATCATGGAATTTTTTATTATTTATTAAGAATTTAAATATATATTATAACTTATATGTTGAGTAAAAGTGAGAAAATTAAATAATATATAAGAAAAACAAGTTATAAATACATAAAACATTACTTTGTTGTCGTATCAAATATTTTATGTAAATAACTCATATATTAGACATGATCAATCTTTATCAATTTATTTTAAAAAAAAGTTTAAAAGAAATTCGACAATAATATTAAAGTTAATAATTTATCTTATTCTTCTATTCAAACAAAAGCACACTTATTGTGACATCCCAAAAATTATATGATGAATATAATATAGAAGACTTAGCATTATAATATGATAAAGCAGTTTAAGAATGCAAATAAAGTCATAATGTTTACAGTCATCCAAAATAGGCTATAAAATTAAAACTTTATATACATAAAAGTCTCTCAAAATAAAGGAAATGTCTAAGGACAATTCTAAGAGCTAGGAGCGATATCATCTTCATTCTCCAATACTTGCTCCAAAGGTACATCATCAGCTTCTGCTCACATCCAAAGTTGGATAAAAGAAAAATCATGAACATATAAAGCACACACAAATAAGAAAGGATAAGCTAGGTCTCTAAAAAGCATATAAGTTAATTCAAATCAATCTAATATAACATAAAACATTCACACATATAAACATGCAAGTCACCATTTTCCACAAACATAGAAACTATATTCATACAAGTAATCAAATCATGTTATATCTCACTAGACTCGTCCGGACTTAGAATGAATGTCGATCTAGGGTGGGTTGTACACTTATGGTGGCCTCTACTGCCTTGCAAGGCCATTGCCAATGGGTTTCACCCTACCACACACAAGGTTAGTCTGTCACCGCGCAATAGGCCTTCCAAGAAGCGCCTACACTAGGACCTCCCACTACTCTCACCACATGCGTCAATCCTCTTTAAGTGAGAATGAAAGACCATTAGAGTGTTGGGATAACCCCCCATATGAAAGCCTCTTACATTCATTCTAAACACTAAAATGATCTCACCGAGAGATCTTAATTAAATACTCAAGTTGCATCATACTCAACATTATCACCCTTGATTTAAATCATAAACTACAATTTAATCATACAATTTTTAGTCACGTTATAAAAACAACTCATACATACTCAGACATTATATATTTTCACAGAAACATCATTTATTAATACAAATTTCTTTATAGCATATTATTATCCACACTTACGTAATTTAAAAAGTTTGGAGACCCTCACCAATGGCTCCGAAAGGGTCAAAAACCCTCAGAACGAACTAAAGAATGTCCAAAACGACGTCCGGAACTCCCAAAACATCAAAAACACCAAAAACACTCAATCTGCCACACATAATTCGCTCTGCGCACCCTCCTGTGCACTATTGAATTTTGTCTACAGAGGAAACTAAATTTTGCAGATTTTGACAACCCAACACCCCAAAATTCGTTCTAGACCTCTTCCTCAACTTCTAAGACCCCTAATTTACTCTACAGGTTGAATTAAACTTATTTACATGATTTTAACCTTTCCTAACCTCTTTCTCTAGTGATTAGACATTACCATCAAGTCTAAAAACTCAATTACATTCTCTTAGAATCCTAAGTTTAGTTTTACCATTTTTTCACAGTTTTAGATTCTTGAAATAGCACAAATAAGTTCTAATTGACATGCATATTCTATTCCCACTGTCCAGAACAACCTCCAATCCAATTTGTTAAACTTGACCATCTCACTTATTCTCAGTTACCCTTAAACCACTGATAACTTAATTAAACTAGCAACCGTTCTTCTAACAAATATCATACATCCAAAATCATCTCAAGTACCTCAAGCAACACTCAATTCATCATCTTAAATCAGTTTTATATTTCAATTTCAACGAAACACACACCCTTGTTCCCATAAAAACTCCCAATTTGCATACAAACAGCCACAACAATACATAACAGATTTTCCAGGCATAAATTTCACATTCCTAAACACACTTTCAACCCATGCACAATACAATCCACAAAAAATAGAAGAGCCTAGCTTCCCTTACCTCTAGTTGACAACACAGTAAAAATTTAACCTTGCTCACTCTCTTACACCTCGCGGAAATGCTAGAAACACCTATAGATTGCAAATTTATGGTAGGATGCAGGATTAGGAACCTAGAAAGAGCTAGAATTTGAAAGGAAGAAGTAAAGTGCTCAAGAAATCCCAAATCTGTTGCATGTATTACAACCCTAAGATGTACGAAAGAGAGGGAAAACTACTTACCGGTGGCAGAAAAAGAAATGGACAGGTCAGATTAAAGCTCACGACTCAAAGATTTCCTAAACATCTCCTGATTGATGAACAAATGATTCAATAATGAATGAATTTAGAGAGAAAGCAGAGTTCAGGAATAAGATTGACTTTTAGAGAGATAAACAATTTGTGCTTAATGAACCAAAATACTAAGTTATTTTTATATTTTTAAACTGAAAACTCTGATTTACTAATATAATACACACTTATCAACCTCTTTTAAAATCCTATTTTCGAGATTATTACACTTATAAATAACCAATCTCTTCAAGTTTATTCTAATAAAAAAATATTTAGATTGTATGATATATTTTATCATTTTACTTATTTTGTTTATGAATGTTAAATTTGAGATTTTATAAATAATATAAAATAATATTATGATTAATGTAAAAATTAAAATAAATTTTATTATTTTAATTGAAAACATCTTATATGAAAAATATGTAGACAAATCCGTAGTGATTTTTAATGACTTGTATATCATTATTTACAATAATAAGAAACAGTTACCTTCTTTAGAAAATAAAAATAAAATATAACCATATATTAATTAGAAAATTTCATATTTATCTGCATGTAA
>NW_014543808.1:200108-214655 GCF_000741045.1 Vigna radiata var. radiata | reverse complement strand
GACATATGTGCACCAAGTGGCAAGCACGAAACGTCACCACTATGGGTTTTGGAGGGTTAATTTCCACCCTTTCCTCCTTATAATAATCAATGCAATTTCGTCATCCATGACGTTTCTATTATTCATTCTTTTATAACTCACTTATTTATTTATACTTTTTGTTTTAATCGAAGATATGTATTAAAAATTATATGAATTACTAAGAATATTTTTTAGAGCAGGAATATTGTTGAAAATAAAAAGATTATTCTTAGGGAGATAAAGTGATTACCAATCATACTTTATTTATTCCAGGAATTTCCTATCTACAGGAATATCTCATTTATAGGCGACAGTGAAGTTTGTTTTTATTGAATGTGTATTTAAGTTCTCTGTCTAAATGATTATTTAAGATTATGTTGTAAGAATGAGTGAAAAGTAATGTTGTCAACTTGGTACTTTTTTTATTTATTTGTTTGTTTATGAGTATAATAAATTTTGTTTTGTCCTGTTTCTTAACTTGCTATACCTTAGTTTGAAACAAACGTGTCCTCGTAGAATAAGGTTTGAATGATTTTGATCCGTTTTACATATAATATGTTATACCTAAAGTCAAAGGATTAGTTGGTGTAGGTGTTATTATTTGTTTATACCTGTGTAGTAATCATAGTTGAATTTTTGCTGTAAGAATTGAAATTGGGCAACTGAAAATTGAGATGGAACAGCATTCATGCTAATATTCAAACTTCACGTGGTATAACTATCTAGACACTTTATTATAATGTTTATATTTTCTGTTAATATTATATATTGAATTAATACCCGTAAGGAAAGATATCGAGCTAATAGATAGATTAAAATTGAGCAATTTAAAATTAGATCATCAAAATTGTTCAAATATTATCAAAACTAAAAGTAGAATTAAATTATAATAAAATGCATGTTAGAGTTAAAATGGGAAAGTCGAGATTTGAAAAAATGAAATCCATATTGGAAGTATCCAGACAATTCCCATAATAGTAGAATATATATTTCCTTACCAATGCAATTCTTCCACCTCACTTGTGTGATGGTTAGCTTAATGATATAAACATAAAAATAATTACAAGTAATGTTTGCTACGGATAATCCTCTGCTTAATATTTATTCACACCAACTGAAGTGACAACATCTCTAAGCATAATAAGTATAGAAATAATGGGTAGGTCCAAAGCCAATTATATGATTAAAAAGCAGAACATAGCTTGACTAAGTTGGAAAACTACATCCACTGAGATCTGTGGGTCCCAACGAGTGTATGAAAGGTAAAAAGACGTCTGGATCAATATCAATCATAAAAATATTGCTATATTGCTTAAAAAACTATTGCAGATATTTCCATCCTTCTTACATATTTTTGGTTATCTGTTGTCATTGACAATATATTGCAGCAGTGATGTAAAATGAATAAAATTTCTTAATTGAAAAGGTAAAGGTAGGTATGGATCTTATCGAAGAAAAAAAGACAAAGAATGGAATTAGACTGGCAAAACTCATACTGTTGAAGCACTTGTGTGAAGTTGGACTAAGGAAGCATAAAATCCACCACTGATGTTAATGAGTGCTTCATGTTTTCCTTTTTCCACTATGACTCCATTTTTTACAACAGCAATAACATCTGCATTTTTTATTGTGGATAGACGATGTGCCACCACCACAGTGGTTCTGTTCACCATGACTTTGTCTAATGCATCTTGAACAACTCTTTCTGACTCTGCATCTAATGCACTCGTCGCCTCATCAAGCAGCAATATCTTTGGACTTTTTATTATGGCTCGTGCAATGGCTACTCGTTGCTTTTGTCCACCTGATAATTGGGTTCCCCTCTCCCCCACTAAAGTGTCATAACCCTGTCATGGTAGGGAATGTAAAGCGTGAAGTCAAACACATTTGACAATAAGAACAGTTTAGCCAATACGATAGAGGTCTACTTGGAGACGTTGCAAAGACATGATAACATAAAAGAAGCTAAGAAAATGCTTGCCAGTGCTTTACCTGTTGTAAACCACTAATGAATTTATGGGCATTAGCCAATTCTGCTGCAGCTGTGATTTCTGCTTCAGTAGCATTGCCTCCTTTTCCATAAGCAATATTGGCACGTATTGTTTCATTGAACAAAACTGGCTCCTGGCTTACGAGGCCCATCTGCTGTCTTAACCACTTGAGCTGTAACTCACGAATTTCTTTCCCATCAAGTGTGATTTGCCCTGAATCTGGATCATAGAATCTTTGCAATAAGGCAATCACAGTGGATTTCCCACTTCCACTTTCACCAACAAGAGCTACTGTCTGAAACGACAGTTTTAACGGTGATCATTAGCCGCTACGCACATGTGCTTAAGCTAAACTATTGAACTGAGATTGATTAGAAGTATAAAACTCAAACTCTACCTTGCCAGAATGGATGGTCAAGCTGAGGTCACGGAAAATCTGTACGTCAGGCCTAGAAGGATATTTGAAGCTCACATGACGAAGCTCAATTTCTCCCTTAACACTATCCAATGTGGTGCCAGACTCATCACTCGGGTCTATCTCCGACTTCTTATCGATTATTCCAAATATGGAAGCAGTGGCTGTCTTGGCTTTGCTCGAGTCAGGAGCAAAGGAGCTTGATTGGGAAATTCCAATCGCTGCCATAGTTAATGCAAAGAAAACCTGCAAAAGACGAAAACAAATACAATTTTAGGAATTAAAACCTAACTTTGAAATCTAATACTCTTTATACACTCACTTCCCCCTCAAAAGTATATAATGAATGTTACGAGTATGAAGGATGTAGTACCCGAAAAACACCCGAGAAGGTTGTCTTTCCAGCATCAACAAGTCTAGCCCCTGCGTAGAAACTGGTTGCATAAACACAAAACAGTAAGAAAAATGAAACCCCAAATCCTGATCCGCTGATCAACCCTTGCCGTATCCCTGTTTTCATGGGACCCTCACATTTCTTCCTGTATAGTTCCATAACATTGTCTTCAGCACAGAAAGAAGCAACCGTTCTTATGCTTCCAACTGCATCATTAGCAACTTGGCTTGCTTCTTCGTACATCATCTGCAGCGACAAACATTCATTACTGAAAATTTATCTCATTGCCTGGATAATAGTTACTTTTATAACTTTGTGCAGCTATTGAAAATAAAACTAACCTTTGCATCTGCACTGAATCCCTTCATGAATTTCATTTGAACATATCCATTTACTCCAATCAAGGGAATCANGACAAGAATAATTAGTGCCAGTTGCCAAGATGCGACAAAAGCAATGATCAAACCGGCCACTGCTGAGGCTAAATTTTGAACCACTAGTCCCAGGGCATCACCAACAAGGGCACGCACTGAAGCAGCATCTGCTGAAAGCCTTGCACCTACTGAACCACTTGAGTTTTCAGGCTCATCAAACCAACCAACCTCCATGTTGACAACCTTCTCGAAACACATTAGCCTGATACGTTGGATTAACTTACTTCCTGCCACGGAGAAAAAGTATCCTCGGGCAGGAATTATGAGAAACGATACAATACCAAGGGTCATAAACATCAGTGCCCAAAAGTGGGAGTCCTTCTTCATCTTATCAAATGGTTCATAAAATGTCTTGATGACACTGGAAACCAGCAGGCCAAATATTGGAAGTATAACACCATTTATTATGGCAGCNACACATCCAAGCAGAAGAACTGGAATCTCTGGCTTGTTAAGGGAAGCAAGGCGGCTGAGTGGAACCTCTGGTGCTTTTTCTTTGGGCGTTGAGCTTTCATGTTCAGGATCAGAAACGTTAACTCCAGTGGGTAAACCGAAGGAAACTGAAAATGAATGACGGCTACTATTCCCTAAGGATGACCCCCTGCTAATAGATCTTCGAAGTGATCTCCTTTGACTAGATTGTCTAAGGGATTCTTCAGAAGGTTCACTCTTGCCAAGATGATCTGCATTCTGTTCAGTCTCCTTGCTTATTTCTTGTAGGCGTATAAGCTGAGAGTAAGCTCCCTCAGGATCCTTTAGTAAATCTGAGTGTGTTCCTGATTAATGAACACAAAGTTATAACAAGATATATATGCAAACAAAATTGAGAAGATTTGAATTATACCCTATACGCAAACAAAAGTGCGAGTCAAAATCAAAGAGTTAATCACACACACACATATATATATATGGTCAACCGTTCAACAAATGAAAATCGAAAAGAAAGCACGTTTTCTTGAACTGGTGTGTACCATTCTCAACCATCTTCCCTCTATGAATGACAGCAATCATATCAGCGTTTCTCACTGTACTCAAACGATGTGCCACTACAACAGTTGTTCTGTTGACCATGATCCTGTCTAGAGCCTCCTGCACTATCCTTTCAGACTCTGCGTCAAGTGCACTTGTGGCTTCATCCAGAAGTAGAATTCTAGGATTTTTTAGGATTGCTCTTGCAATGGCAATGCGTTGCTTCTGCCCACCAGACAACTGAGTTCCATGTTCACCAACCAGTGTGTTTAGTCCCTGCATAAAAGGTAAAAAGTTGAAAATTAACTCATGTTCCCAGATTACGAATCAAGAAATAGCCGAAAGTTGAAGTACACTAGCTATAACTTAGAACCTGTGGAAGTTTATCAATGAATTTAGCAGCATTTGCAAGTTCAGATGCAGATCTTATCTCTTCAATTGTTGCTCCCTCCTTTCCATAAGCAATATTATCCTTAATGCTAGATGCAAACAGCACCGGCTCCTGGCTGACAAGGCCAATTTTTCCTCTGATCCACCTAAGCTGAAATTCTTTCAGGTTAATGCCATCAATAAGAACTTCACCAGCCTGTGGATCATAGAATCTTTCTATCAAGCTGATAACCGTGGACTTTCCACTTCCACTTTGTCCAACTAACGCTGCAGTTGTACCACTTGCTATATGAAGAGAAAATCCATTAAATATCAGTTCCTCAGGTCTTGCCGGATAACTGAAGTAAACATCCCTTAAATCTATTTCGCCTTGAATATCCTCTAGTATTTTTCCATTTGGATCATAGGCATCTATCTCTGGCTTCCTTTCAATAGTCTGGAACATTTTATAAGCTGCAGCCTGACCTGCAGCAAAAGCACTCATGCTAGGGGATGCTTGCCCAAGAGACCTATGATATGAAAAATATAAGAATCATGTAAAGAAGTTATGGATCTATTTATTTCTATATGTGGCTACTTTTTGGCTTTGTTAAAAAAAATGGACTCCCAAACTTCCTTAGCAGGGAAGTATTTTAAAATAAAATGCTACTTACATCGAAGCAGTTAGGAAGGAAATAATCACATTAATCACCGTGCCCCCATTATATCCTTTTTCCATAATCATCTTTGCGCCAAACCATACAGCCAAAGCATAACCACCAAATATCACCAACATAACCGTGCCTAGGCCCACTGCAGCTAAGGAACCTTCACTCACTCCTGATTTGTAAGCGTCCACAAGAAATTTGCTATAATTATTTACAGCTTGCTTTTCCCCAGTAAAGGATGCAACCTGGAAATATTCATAGGCAAATAAAACATGATTATCATACAATGTCAAGACGTAAGCAACAAGAAATTAGTACATTCAACCGAGAAATTATAGAATTCCGCAGATATCTTCTCAGGTTTTTAACAAAAAAACATACGGTTCTTATTGAGCCAATTGTCTGTTCGACTACATGTGAAGCTTTTGCATAAGCCGTCTGACCTCGAGAAGCCATCCTGCCTATGATTAATGCCATGGACGCTCCTGAAAAAACTAGAAGTGGAAGAGTAGCCAACATGACACAAGTAAGAAGCCACCCTTTGACAAATGCTACCGTAAATCCCCCAACGAAAGTTGCTATTAGCTGCAGAAATTTCCCAACCTGTTCAAAGGCACAAATGTTCAGCAGATTCAAAGTGGCTTGAATGCAAAGTGGCTTTATGCTCCTAATTTGCATTCAAGCCAGCCAGCAAAATTAATTATCTTTTGCAGGTTGCAGCATATGATAGGTACCTTCTCACCCATGGCATCTTGAATAAGAACTGTGTCACCTGACATCCTCCCTACCACCTCTCCGGTGTTTGTTTCCTTATCAAAGAAAACAATATCTTGTCTCAGAATTGTTTTCAAATACAATCCCCTAATTCGTGCTGCCTGTCTCTCCCCCGTGACCATCCAACTTGTCACCTCTGAAAAATGAAATGGTTCTCTCAACTTCAGTGTCTAGAGAAGTCAAATGGTTCAACACAAACCTAAGTGATCCGCCGTAATGATAGAATACACTTACGGAGAAACGCTGCCGTCCCAGATCCTAATGCCAAGTATACAAATTTTAGAGAAACCTGTAGTTTTATCAATCAAACAACCTAAGATCTCATTATAACTTGTAACAAGGCTTCAAAAGCCGAATTGGAAAATAAAACAAGTCTTACTTAACCAACCAAGACACGGTTGTGTTTTTACCTTGGATACTGCTTCCACCACGTTAGCATTTTGCTGGTTACTACCGAAGCTATCAATCATTTGACCAAAAAGCAACGTCATTATAGGCAAACCCATCCCGTTCCCAATGGCACCAATAGTCCCAACAACCATCAAAAGAATGTCAGTGGAGTCTGCAAAAGCGAACAGCTTGAAAAATGGAACTGTCTCGGGTTTTTCTTTCTGTTTACTCTTTTCTTCTCTTTCCCCATTAGTGCTGCTTTCTGCACGATTCTCTGACGTGCTAGCGTCATCATGCTTCCTTTCTTCATCATTCTCCACACCCATGTCAGATCAGGGCTTTCTACTCTCCAACTACGCAAAATTAACAAACAAAATAAATTCAAAAATCACAACTCCGAAAACCTTAACACCTCAAAATTACAAACCAAATAACTAGCAATTGAAAACGTAGATTACGGACTCGGTGATAGGTAGAAAAAAAAAAAGCTAAACAACACACTAAAAGACCTTCTACTTTCTTTCTTGGATTGAAACTAATTTCATTGAAAAGGAAGAATCTTGAGATATTTCAATGCAAATCAAGTTGCAGGAGCCAGCTAGCGTTCACCAAATGAAACTTCAAGAACGCGGAGACGTGAAGCAATCATTTGCTTCCAAAGCGAGATTCATTCAGACTATCGCAAACAGAGCAGTAAATGTAAACAAGAGAGTATGTGTTGATATTGATAACTCGAACAAAAGTTTCAAAGCAAATATATAGCTTCTGGAAACACGCCCTTTCGGTAGTTTGAAGAAAGAAGAACGCACGCTTGAATTCGCGGATCCAGACAATAACAAAGGATGAATAACTCATCATTTTGTCACCTACCACAGTGTAAAAAGAAAAAAAAAAAGGAAAGAAACTCATTTTTTCTTCTCTCTGGAAAGTTATAGTAGGTAACCGTTAAAGGGCAATAGAAGAAAAATGGTGCACTTAAGTCAAAGCTTGCCACCATATCATATGCTTCATTATTACAACACACAATGAGTAGCGTTACCGGTTTCAAGTTTCAACGCATGAGTATGAACAGACAAAAAACTGTGTGTAGAGAGAGAGAGGGGAAGAAAGAAAGGAAAAAGTTTATTGTATTTTTACCTTTGGAAAGAAAAGTGCAAGAGAGAAGCGTCTTTGTGTGTGTATATATTGTAAGGTGTGAAGAAAAAGAGTGTAGGATGGTTCCTCCTGAGATCTCGGCAAGTGTATTATTAAGAAGATTGCACGTTGGAGGGTGGTTATGTAGAAATGTTCACATTGATGCATATATAATATATGCCATTGCTTAAATAGCAAACATCATCATCATCTTCTTCCGTGATGCGCAAGGACATAAGAATTAATAGATTCACGCACATATATACTCATACACCACACTAAATTTCTTTAATTTCTTTCTCTAAACTTCCCATTGAATCCTCACTCTAGGGGTCACAATAAGCATCATCCTGTATGTTTGACTGAACCCGTCAACTATAATCCAACTAGTATAATGTTGCATTGAATGTTCTGAATGAGATTAGTTAATGAACTATTTTTTTTATTATAGATTTTAAGAATAAATAGTTTTTAAAATGTAAATTAATTAATCTCTTGATAAATTAATTAAATTATTATCTTTATATATTTTTCTTAGGATGGAAAATATTCAATAAAAATTTCACAAAAAGTATTTCTCTTTATCTTTCTTTAAAGTAAGATGTTTTTAAGTTCAAATATGATGAGAGAATGTATTTCTTAAAAAACATTTTAGAGATAAAATTAGGTGTTTGTCATATAATAATAAATACTGTAATAATGATTGTTATATTCATCATTTATTAATTATTCAATAAAATGTGCTTTTATATTAAAGTTTATAAATTTTTATTTAATTAAACATAAATCATAAAATAATCACCTTCATTAATTAAATTAATGTTATATTAATACATTTTAAATCTTCATCTCTTTTATTCAGAATTTATTCTCGGGAGCTTGACCCCCATGTGTTTTCTAACATGATATGGTGTTATCAATATATATAATCATAAGCACTATAGTATGAATGATATCAAGCATGTATTTAATAGTTTGAGTAATGTTATCTTAATTATATACTGATTATATAGATTGATATGACACAAATCTCGTGACTATATATATATATATATATATAATTAGAACTTAGATATAGTGTGTATTATGATTAGCCAAATCAAATACCGTGTATCGTGCAAAGTCGCAACGTGAACCAACATGGCATACACATATATATGTTTTAAATTTTCAATTAATTAATAGTTTTATTTCAATAAATAATTATTTAAATGTCTTAATTAATAGTTCAATTAATTAATTAATAGTTCTTAAATTATAACAAACATAATTAATGGAACATTCCAAAATATATCATAAAATTATATAATAGTCATGATAAATTTAATATAAAAGATTAGTTAAAGAAAAAATTATAAAGTATGATTTTATAGTCATCCAAAATAATCATAAATTAAAAAAAATTATTTACTATATAGTTGTATCAAAACTATATACAAGAGAGGTGATCTCAACCACAAAATAAAACAAAACTATGAAAGATGAAGCTATTACTATATCTGAGTATAAAGGATATCTCTACCAAGAGTCTGCTCAACTGAAACCTCATCGTCCTTTGCTCACATCCATTAGATGATCATAGTCAAACTGGAATAAGGAAACATAACAACAAACACAAACAAAATTGTAAGCTGGATTCAAAAACAATTCATATAAACTTAACACTTCTCATACAAGGATCAATTGTAATATAATTCAAGCCAAACATCTTAATATACAATGACCTAGAGTGGACTGTCCGGACTTAAAAGAATGTCGAGCTATGGCGGGTTATGCACTTGTGGTGGCCTCTATTGCTTTGCAAAGCCCTTGCCAAATGGCTTTCATCCTACCATACTTCACAAGGTTAGTTTGTACCGCATCGTACTAGAAGCACCTAAACTAAAACCTCCTACTATTCTCACCACATGCGTCAAACCTCTCTATTTAAGAATGTATGACCATTATAATGTCAAGAAAACTCCAAAGATTGAGCTACCTGCATTCATTCTAACAACACTAGAAACCACACGAAGTTCCACCTTGAAACCAACTTTCCAAACCTTAAAATCATTTGAAACCATATGCATCTCCATTCACTTTCACATTGCATACCAACATATGAAAATCATTAATCATACTTCCAAGAACCATAAATAACACAACCAGTTATCAGAAACCACTCAAAACATCATTATAGAAGCATACAGGGTGGTGCTCGGATGCCCAAAAGCTAGCATTTAGCGTCCAAAAACAGCAAGATATCGCTCAGGCGTTGGAAAGCTGGCGCTCAACGCCCAAAACCATAGCGCCCAGGCGTCAGGACCTCAGCGCTCAACACCATGACAGATTCAAAAACACTAAAAGTTAGACTTTAGACACTTTATCCCCAACTTCTAAAGATCCTTAGGATCCTCCAGACACTGAGATACTTCAAAAAAACCACTGTAAATTTGATTTGCTACTCTAAACCTAAAAAATCACCTCTCTAAGCTACCCAAAACTATTTATGCATTTTTTAACCCCCATATTAGTCCACCAACTACATAACCAAGTCTAATTACACTAAATAGCTCACCCTGACACCACAGTTTCCTTCCAACATACCTACTTCCATTTTCCAATACCCAAAACCTCCAAAATGTGCTAAGAAACTCAACCTATGAAGCAATTATCACTTTCATGACAAATTTTACTTATTTTAGCATCTAAACAAGTCCTGATTGGTCTAATAACAACCTCCAAACTCTCCAAAACAATCCACATCCCTTACCTCAAGATCTCACTACTCAAAACCCCATTGTTACACTAAAAACACTCAAAAACCTCAACAATAAACTAACTATTTGTTCCATATCAGTTTTCACTCAAAGGACAGTTCTACCAAGTCTCAAATAAACACATAACAATAATAATCCAGTTGCTATCTCACTCTAACCCTTATCTCTCAAACTCGCGCATCAAAACCCTCTTTTTTTAGCCTTAAAACTCACCCATCAAGACTAGGAAGACTTCTCCTCATGCTTCTTTTTTGTCTTTTTCCTTCTCCTTACCATCGTCATGGTTAATAGAGGCAGCGGAGATTGAGGATAGTAGGGCAACATTCAGGACAAGAGTGACATTGTCTTTCACTTCAATAATTGCCTTGATCGAGCGATTGATAATAGTTTGATGGTGGAGGTAGGCTCCTTGGACAATAAGAATATACATAAAAAATAGCTTTAACTTTGAATCTCCCTAACCGTGGCATATCAGCTTGTTACCTTTGCACACCTTGAGATTAATGATGTAAGCATCAATGTTATCTCTAAGAATGTAAAATTGCTCGTCCACCAATTCGCTTCCCCACTTATATCGAGAGTTATGTTCATAAACAACATGGGACACCTAATCGTAACCCGAAATCTTTGGCAAGCTCGTCCACCAAATTACTTACAAAGATTTCATCCAATCGTAGTCAATTCTCGACTGCTCGGGTTCAGGGGACTTGTTTATAGTACGAGCTCAGTTGATTCAATGTCAATCGATCAGGTTAACCTTGACATAAGGTTGTCAAACTGATCTAACAAAACAATTGTCAAGACAAATAAAGTCATGTCGTCTTATAAAAGAATTCAACCGGTCGCTTGAATTACTCATCGGACGTACACCTAACACAATTAAGATCATTTGCAGGGATTAACATAAAACAGTCTAGTAATTACAATTAAGATTGAACCATAATTAGGTTGGTAGTAAATAAAAGACTATTATAATTTTTATAAATAAGAGATTCATGTGAAATAATAATGATAATTACTTTCATTTAATACCAACATGACTAAATCCTTGTGACATAAGAATGGGAGTACCTTTTATAATAATACCCTAACACTTGTAGATTGAGCAAAGTCTATATCAAATTGAACGGAACAAATGATTTAAAAACTAAAGAAAAAGAAAAAAAATTAAAAACTGAATCACTTCAAAATAATTACTCAATCCATCCACTGTAAACAAATATAATATTTCTTTTGTTAAAAATAACAACGAGAGATTGCATCTATCATTCCATTTCTAATTTCTTATCCAATTTCTTTAATAATATTAAAAGTATAGAAATTTAATTAAACTATATTTATAGGCTATCTAACATTAAACCCAACGTCATTCAATAGTTAATGAGATAGGAGTTCAATCTTTTTATGTTTAACATATTAAGGTAAAAACTAATTAAGAATAAGAAAAAAAATGAAATAAGAAGTTAATGTAAATCTAAAAATGAACAAAAGTTAAACACTGATCATCCTGGTTAAGAGAAATATTATTATATTTGGTAACCTTATTTATTGAATTAATAGTATAAATATATCATTGAAAATATAAAAGACGATGACTGACTGTTAGACATTATTTTAAATTATTAACTATATTCTGAGCTGTTAGGTACTAATACGTAAAATAGTACAAAATTTACTTAATTACAAGTTATATATAGTATTACTAGGAAATATTACTTTTATAATTATCTTTTCAAAATTAGTTAGTTAATAATATTTTTCCTTATTTCAAAATGTAGTCTCTAGAATTCTGTTTTATTAGAGAAAGAACAATAATAATTTCTCTATTTTATATTAAGGTGTTGTTCTCTCCGACACCACTCTTCCTCCACCTCTCCAATCCTCTACAACATTTTTATAATTATAAAAATAGTCTTTTTTACTTTTAATTATATTAAACTCTAAATTTTTATCGATTTTTATTTATCTATTTTCACTCGCGCAGTCTTATTCCCACTCTCTCAAGTCTCACTTTCCTTCTTTTCAGATTCCCACCTTCTCCAACTCTCACCATATTAGTTTCTTCTCATCTTCCAATTCTTATTTCTCTTCTCCATATCCGTTTGGTTCTTCTTCATATCCGTTTGGTTTCATGGTGCAATAGTATGACTTTTCGTGGTGTGCGGTGTGAGGTATTTGCGGTGGTCATTCGGCAATGCAGTAGTTTCAAACGATAGTGAATATTTTATGACTAACAATAATAAATATTTTATGAATAACATCATAAAAAATAATTTTATTAACATTGATAAAAAAATTATAAATGACATTAATGAAAAATTAATGTTGGTAAAAAAAATGATTGCAAAATAAATCTGAAAATTAACCATGTTAACATGATAGAAATATTCATTATTATTATTATTAGTAAAATGTGTTAAAGTACCTGTATCTCAATTTCAAAACGATAACAGAATAAAAAAATGAAAAATGTTTTATACATGAATTAATTAAAAAAATTTCAAAAGTTCAAAATTCTTACTATTTAATTATAATTTAAAATTTTGTAAATTTAAATAATCAAATTCCTCTCTTAAAGTTTTAAAATTTTATTTTTTTTATTTAAATGATTATATAGAATTTTTCAACCTTTTTATAAAATTAACTATGTTCCACAATATTTTTTCTAACCCATTGCGACATATATTTTTTCCTCATGTATTAACAATTTTTTATGTGAGATTGCTTAATTCTTCGTAAGTTGGTGTGAGTAAGATATACAATCAGAAAGTTTAAAAGATACAATAATGGAAAGAAACATAAAAAACATAGAGAGACAGAAGAAAATGAAATATAAAAATATGAATTCACCGTTAAAATGGTTGTGTTGTTTGGATGATGAGATAAAAGAAGAAGAAGAAACAAAGAATTAGAGTGAATAGATGTTAAAAAGTATTAAACCTTAAAGTAAAATTGTAATAAAGGATAAAATAGAAACAGAAAAGGATAAAATAGAAATAGAAAAGTTAAGAAAGAGGTAAAACAAAAATAGGAAAGTGGAAATAACAAGAGGTGGTGGTGGAGGGAGCTATAGAAAGATTTAACGCAAACATTCTGGTCATTTGATTCGGTGATTGGAATTGAAATATATTTTGTTTCATTGCTTCTGTAGCTCCATTTCATTTCTAATGCAAATGTTTACAATATTGAAACATAAATTGAATTAAAATATATTACAATATAAGATTGATTTAATTATAATTTACTACATAACTATTTTATATTTTAATTATTACTTTTATTTAAAATAAAATGAAAGTGATTATCGATATACAACAACTCTTGAAATTAAAATATTGCATCTTTTGATTAAAGTGAAAGAATAATTGTACATAGAAATTAAAGTCTTGGAGAAAAAAAATAATGCAAGCACGTCCAATCAAGTATAATTATTTTTAAAAACTAAAAAAAAAGTTATAAAAAGTGTATTTATCAATTATTTGAAATCAATAATTTTACATTTATTAAATAAATAATAATCCGTTAAAAACAATCAGTATAAACATATTTCATTTTTAATATAATAAAAATTATAAAATTAACATAAAAACTTTAATTCTTTTAATTATTTATTTAAATTTCATGAATAGTTGATGGTAATATAATTTAAACTGAGATGTTTGTTTTTTTATTATAAATTTAAGATTTTTAGTGATTTTTTCCCGTGTTAATTACAAATTATTTTATTTTTAACAAGTAAATGATATCAAATACACTTCTGAGTAACAAAAAATCATTCAATAGGGACAATGGTCACTAGTAAAAAATTGGGTTTTTACAGCGCACATTATGCCACGGTTCACCAGAAACCGCAGCATAATGGTGCGCGGTGGCAGTTTTGTAAATAAAACGAAAGAATATGCCGCGGTTCCCCACTGAACCGCGGCATATACTCCAGTCAACCATCCCCATTGACCCCCGTTTGAATAAAAAATTGAATAACAGGGGTATATGCCGCGGTTCTTTAGCCACCCGCGGCATATACCCAGGTCAACTTATTTCAGGGGCTGACTTGGTCAGAGAATGTCAGAAGTTACAGGGGTATATGCCGCGGTTCCCCAGCGAACCGCGGCATATAACCCTATCATTCCCAAGAAGACAGCTGGTAGACAGAAGTATTTAGAACGTTACAGGGTTATATGCCGCGGTTCGCTGGGGAACCGCGGCATATACCCCTGTAACTTCTGAAG
>NW_014543808.1:188116-189452 GCF_000741045.1 Vigna radiata var. radiata | reverse complement strand
CATATTTAGCTGGAGGTTGACCACGGTTAGAATGAGGTGGAAGATTATATTGAACAGTAGTAGACTCAGTGTTTGGTGTGCTGGTGGTTTCAGGCAGACAAGAATCAATTTCATCTAAATTAGTATTATCAGAGATAGGATCAGAAGGTACCTCTGAAGAGTCAAGCTGAACCTGTGGAGAAGATTTAGCCAATTGGTTATGATCAGAAGACATTGTATTATCCAAAAAAGAAGTGTCCATATTTAGGATTGGTTCACTTGCTGCAAAATGATCCTCACACGATAATATATAATCAAACATACTAACATCATGATTATGCACTTCACTTTCATTGCTTCCCTGAAGTGCAGAATCAACATAAAAAAATTGATGCTCATTAAATGTCACATCCATAGAAATATAAAATTTCTTTGATGGTGGATGGTAAGCATGATAACCTTTTTGAGTTGTTCCATACCCAACAAAAACACATTTGATTGCTCGTTCTTTGAGCTTTGTACGTTGATGTGGGTGTAAGTGAACATATATAACACATCCAAAAATATGAGGTGGTAAATAAACTATGGGAGGAATGATACAATGATCAGACAACACATCAAAAGGCCTTCGATAGTTAAGCACACTTGAAGGGGTTCAATTAATTAAATAAACGGCAGAGCTCACAACCTCACCCTATAAACGAGATGGGACATTACCATCTATCAAAAGTGATATAGTCACCTCTAATATATGTCTATTTTTCCTCTCAGTCACTCCATTTTGTTTTGGTGAATAAGGACACGTAGTTTGATGCAAGATGCCTTTAGAGTTCATGAACTCTATTAATTCAGTCTTAAAATATTCCCCTCCATTGTCTGATTGAATAACCTTAATAGATGTGTTAAATTGTGTAACAATCATATGATAGAATGAACAAACCACATCACACACATCACTCTTATGTTTAAGCAAATATACCCAGGTTACCCGAGTACAATCATCAACAAAACTGATAAACCATTTTTTTCCATTATGTGTAGATTGCGGGGTAGGGCCCCAAACATCTGTATGAATTAATGAAAAAGGAAAATCATTTTTGTTATTGCTTAAAGGAAACACAACACGATGATTTTTTGCCAAAACACAAGTTTCACAACAAAAATCAGAAATATTGCATTTATGAAATAGTGATTGATAAGCTGTCGTTGAAGCTATCAAATTAATACTACTTTTCAAGGCAACTTCAGTATTGCCTATTAGTATTCAAGAAAGTAGATAGGGCTAAAGTAACCCTAAGTCGTCTCCCAACGAACACAGAATTGCTTTCGAATATCTGAAACTTATGAATGCTATGCA
>NW_014543808.1:169446-186937 GCF_000741045.1 Vigna radiata var. radiata | reverse complement strand
ACATTAGAATATCCAAAATAATTTATGCAAGTAAAAATCACATTTTAAGCATCTTTAATTCCCAAACCCAATAAATCCAATTGTCACAAATTCACTTTAAATCAATCATTTAAGCACAAATATCTCATCAAAAATTACAATTTTAAGACATAAATGTGGGCATAAATATGCACTCATCAGTGATGGAAATAATTCTTTTAAATAACCAAATGAGGGATGTCCCAACCGTTTATGCCACAACCAAATTTCTTTTTTAGTTTTTATCTTGTATGTGATCATTCGCAAGACAAGTCAATCTTCTTTTATGGTTTTGTCGTGAGACATTTTCCAGATAATACAGTCCTTCACTCTCTCTACCATTGGCAATCTTCTCCTTCGAATGGATGTTCTGAAAAAGACAATGGGTTGGGTAAAACAAGGCAACACAAGAATGTGATTTGGTTAACTTGCTGACGGAGATAAGAGTACAGTTTAATGTAGAAATAAATAAAACATCAGAAATTGATAAGGAGGGTGAGAGGGATATAGTACATATACCTTCAATAGGAGATGAGACCCTATTGGCATTAACAATAACACTTTTAGAACAATTAGAGGAAAAACTAGTAAATATATGAGGATCACAAGTCATATGATCAGTAACACCTGAATCAATTATCCAATCACTACCCTTAGTAACAATAGAAAGATTAAGAGCAGAGTTAGATAGATCTGACTTGGTCACAAATCCGGCAACAGTAGAAATATACTTTTGGAAGCAGCGGAAGTTACAGAATTATGTTTCTCCAATTGATTGTCATCGGAAGAAGCCATGTGAAATATTCAATAAAAAAAAAACACTAATTTCTATATTGTAGAGGATATCAGTGTTTGACTTTTGATAAGTAAACTAATTGGAAAAAAACTATCCTTAAAAGTTGGATGACAACTGCATAAACAACATTATTTATTTTGTTAACAAGCTGGTCATTTGATTCGGTGATTCCGATTTCTTTTAATTTTTAGATATAGAAAATCTATTTTCGTGTTTCCAACTTTGGCATTTGAAATCTGGTCTAAGCGATCATCGATTTTAATTTTTTATCCTACCACCATTCTGAAAAATATTATTAAAATAATAAATATCAACTCATGCGTGCATATATTCTCGATTGGATGATGGCATTTCGTTTATTTTATATAATAAAGAAAATAAAAAAATATAGAAAAGACAACTTCCAGGTAGATTCTTTAGATTCCTAATTGAAAAAATTTACGAACATTTTATAAAATTATAAATTTTTTAAATTTATTATTAAAATGGACACTAATATAGATGAAAATTTCTAATTTTGCAATCATTGTTCCCAATGGACATAATGTAACACGTAATTTGACAACAAACTCCATTATATATATTAATATTTTAATATTACTCGATTGTGGATTTAAATATCGGTTTAAACCTTTTTTTGTCTCTAAGTTATAAGTGGATATTCAGTTTAGTTTCCGTTTTTTAAAATATAAATTTTTGGTCCCTAAGTTATACACACTGTATCAAATGAGTCCTTTTTTAACTTGAAATATTGTTTTTGGTTGTTTCTTAACAACTGCTACATCTTTATATTGCTCTGATTTGTTTCTTAATAATAACAACACTTTAGATTGCTCTTTGTACTTTGACCATGAACATAAAAAATGACTCATTTGATACATTTTTTATAACTTAGGAATCAAAGGTTTACATTTTTAAAAGCGGAGACTAAACTGAACATCTGCTCATAACTTAGGGACCAAAAATAAGTTTAAACCTTTATATATCTGAAAGTATATGCATATACATTATCCCAAAAGTTATAAAATAAATTAATATTATACTTATAATAGATAATAGATAACGTTCATTGTATTTATAATACAAATAACAAAATTATAATTATAAAATTAAATTCAAATTATTTTATAATGAGTAATTATTTGAATTCAAAAAAAAAGTTAGTGAAGTTTTAAAAATGAAAAATAATTATTTATTAGAATAATTATTTAAATGTAAAAATTAGTAATTAAATGTTAGCTTTATTTAGAAGAGATGTTACATTTTTAATATTATATTATTTAATATTATATCTTTTCTATTTATTTTATTTCCTTTTAGTTAATATTATAAAGCAGTTAATATTATAAAAGTGGTCCATTTTTAAAATAAAAACCGTTTTTAAAACTGTGTGGGTGCGTCCATTATTCCCACGACAATCTCTTCTAACGTTAAAATAGAATAGAATAGAATCACAACTAGTCCATCAACTCACTCGCTCAGCCACCCCAATGCGCTAGTAGAATAGAATCACAGTGCTCTCAGGCCCAGACCTCTCGCTCAACGTCACTTCTCGTTGTGTGAACCAACAAACAGAAGGTCTGCCTACATAGTTACTCGTTGAGTGACTTTACTCACTCATTGAGTCTACATAATCTACAACACAAAATATGCAAAATGATGCAACCTACACTCAATTTACCAATTTCAACTATTTTTCCCAATTTCTAACCCTCTTAGATTGTGTTATACACCTAATTAGACTTGAACAAGTGTTTCTAAACATTACTACCATAATTATAAAGTGATTACTAACAATTTCCCACTTCAAAACACACAATTCATCAACTTATGGATCCAAATCACATTCTACCATTTTTGGGACTATTTTCGGTAAGTTAAGGACTCAAGTAAGTCCCAATTGACCTACCTAGCCTATTCCAAGTCACCAATTCAACAACCAACTCCTAATTCAAAATTCCAGTACTCCACTTTCTCAAAACTAACTTAAACAATTGTAAATCACTTCAATTCCTAACTAATCACTCTCATAACAGATTTACAACATTCCATATAGTCAAAAACACATCAACCCTCATTCAATTCAATTCATTATCACAGTTCCTCAATATACCTTCAAAATATGTCAAATTGTACATAGTATATTTACTCTAAAAACCTAAATTTAGTTTAGTTACTCCAATAAGCATATAATCATCACACATTCACACTAAATTACAAATTTAAGTAATAATCTAGTTTCCCTTACCTAAGAGAAACGCTGCACAACTCTAGAAAACCCCGACTGATGCTTGCACAACAAGGAAACTCTAGAAAACCCTACAAATCACCGAGTGTGATAGGAAACCAACCTTAGAATCTAAATTGAACTAATAGTCAAGAAAGAGAGACACAATTCTCATGCAAGGATAAAAATTTTGCATAATCACAAATTTAAGGAAAATTCTAGAAAAGAGGAATGAAACTTACCAGCTCAAATCAAGAAATTGATCGGTAGGAATTGTAGCCTTCAACTCTAGGATCGCCTAGACACTTCCTGATCGTGGAACAAATAGTCCAAGAGTGAGAAAAAGTAGAAAGAAGTGAGAGAGAATGAAGAGGAAATAGTTTAAAGAAATAGATAATATTTTAGATAATGAGACCAACTTTATAGAATTCTATTTATATTATAAGATTATTTTAAAATAAAATACTTGATCTTATTATTTTAATACACCTATCTATTCAAATACTCTATCTTTCATGTTCTTACACTTATTAAGTTATTTTCTATCTGAATATCTAGTTATATATATATATATATATATATATATATATATATATATATATAATAAAATGTGAATGTATATTTTAAACGAAATTATAATAAATATGTTCTATTAATATTTTAATCAGTCCAAATATATAAACATTAATTTCATAATTCGGGATTAAGTTAAATATTTAATATTGAGACATAAACATATAAACATATATCATTATGTTTTAAATATGCAATAAAGTTTTCATTAAATTGCCATTATTTTTACTCTCAATACACACTATTTGATAATATTTAACTGATGATAAATATAATTTAAATACCTATATAGTATAATATATATTTTAAATCAATTAATCATTATATGTATGTTTATGAATTCTAAAAAGAAAATTGAATGAACAATATTACAAGTAATAATCTAGTGGTAGGTAAGATGCCAACCTATCTTAAAAAAGCCTCGTCAATGACTTTAAGAAAATATACAGTAATTGGTGGAGATCCAATGTAGGATTTATCACTTAATTAAAAATATAATAATACAAATATAAAAAATAAATAATAATATATATATATATATATATATATATATATATATATATATATATATATATATGTGCTTTACAACTATAAAAAGATTAATTTTATCACGACTAAAGAGAAAAAAATATATTGAATCCAGAACAATCCAACAAAAAATATAGCAAATCCTAAGAAATAGATAAACTCAAAACACATAATTAGAGATTTAGATATTAGTTTTAACATAAAATTATAAATCTATAAACAGGTATTTATTTATAAAACAAACTAATAAAAAATTAGGAGAAAATGATAATAAGGAGTCATCCATCTTTCTTTAAAATATATATATACACTTATTTTAAATCAACTAATCATTATATTTTGTTATATATATATATATATATATATATATATATATAAACACGAAAATAAGGGCATATTTTTATATGACCTAATATATAAATAACTAAATGACGTGTTACATTCTATATATACAAATAAAACTTATTTTATAAAAGCACCTAGCAAATAATTTGTAAATTATCTTGAAAAAACAATTGTTTTCCTTCCTAAATTCTACACATGTTTGTTTTTCTTTTTCTGTTTTGTCACATTCTTCGTTGACTTTTTGGTACATCGCTATCCGTTTATGGTACAGACTGTTCGATCACGTTTGCAACTTTACCTTATCTTTAATTTTTTTTATATTAATAACTAAATAGAATTAACTTCATATATGTGCTACTAAATTTTCAATAAATGAGTTCTTGAGTCTTCCTACCAGATTCAGTTATAGCCGATTTTTCTGTGTAGAATAGTTGACTTCTTATTTCTCTTCAAAATGTTAAAACTAAGTATCTGTAACATGATTTTGTCATAAAACTTGTGACATATAAAATACATTATATTATTCTGAAAATTAACTTTAACTTTTTTATTTTCATTTTCTTATAATTCTGCCATTATAAAATAACTTATTTTAAACGGTTAGATTAAAAACAATTACTTTTAAAATAAAAGCAACTATATTTTTAATAATAAATTTAAGTTAGAGATATTATAGTAATTTAAAAATACGGTTTCTATATACTCTCTTAAATGCCAATGGAAACACCTTATAATCTCTCTCTTCATTCCCAACACCGATTCTCGCACAATGGACAATTAATGTCTTATTTGGTATTCTGCTCATTCTTCCAACCTCAAAATAACATAAGATTAAAAGAAATATTGCCAATATGATATATTTTGATAGTGTTAAAATAATATCAATCTATCAGAAATCAAATAAACTCTCGAATATAATTAATCTTTGATTTTCTGATTTAAGATAATATATTTTTTCCTAAAATCGAATTTGCTACAGATTTCATATCGCATTAAAATAAAATTTACATTAAATAAATTTTTGACACTGAGTGTCAGAAATACTACTTTTTTCGCGAGAGATTTGACTCAGTATTATTGTTGAGTATTGTTTGCTTGAGATCTAATGCTAAGTGTCACCACTAAGTGTTATTGTTTTTTGTTAGTCTTGATTTGATTGGTTTATATTCATTTTGTTTATGGCTTTAATGGTTACTAATTGATATGAGAATTTTGTTGGGAGCTTGTAACGTTGGCTTTAATGGTTTATATGGGGACTTTATTGATCAATATTTGTGGGCTTTGTAATATTGAATTGTTTGAATTGTATCATTAAACTATTTATACAAGGATTGTGTAGTATTTGTAACAATTTTGAGTTTTGAATATCAAAATCTCGCAACTTCCTGAGGTGTGTAGATCATTGTCTTTAAAGACTTGTGCAAGTCTTCTAGGATACAACAGGAACTTCTCGAAAGCATTCAAGGATCACATAATTAGCAAGAAACTCTAATACTCTAATAGAGTTTATATCCAAGATGAAAAGAGAATGAAACTAAGAAGAGGAAAAAATGAGAAAGACTCAACTTGATCTGTTTTGGAATGAGGGAATAGCTCTCTATTTATAGAGCTAGATGAGAATAAAATCAATAAAGAAAATTAAAAACCATTAAATATTTTACCGTTGGAGCATTAAAATTTTTAATAAAAACTTTTGAACGTTGCAACCATAAATTCATTTCTGAAACGTTACAAACCTTTGATTCTTTTGCAATAATTATAAAATATTATAACAATCCCCCACATATTGAAAAAGGAGTTGAGAGAAAAAAAAACTTTTATCCTGGATCTCATAGGATGTAATGTATCAGAACTGGTATAGCAAGCTATATGAACCAGTCTTAGATTGAGAAACTTAACACACAGTGTAGTTGGTATAGCAAGCTATATGAACCAAAGACACTTAACGTGTGTTGGAGGTTTATCAATCACAATACACCCCCACAATTCTTGTTGTTATCGTTGTGTTGCGCTAAATAGGTCATGCGCGTGCCCGGTATTCATGAGTGCTCTAGAGATCATGCTAAGATCTCATGCAAGCGGCCCCACTCGACACTCATATAGGTGATTTCATCAAGTGTATGCTGCAAATCATACACCATAATATAGGTGATTTCATCAAGTGTATGCTGCAAATCATACACCACCCATAAGGGATATGAAAATCATTAAAAACTTTGTTTAAGCTAAAATTCTATCTACACATAGAATTTTAATGACAAAGTTTAAGCTCTCAATAATGCAATCTCTAACACTTTCAGACACACGATAGGAAGGGACATAATTGATCAAAATCAATTTAGTGCTATCAGAACTAACAAGTGACTTGTTTTTACCCATATGAACCTTATTCATGGGATCTCCAATCATAAAGGTTGGGTTACCATCACTTATTTGTTTGCAAGTGGCTTAAGTCCCATTCCCCTCGATGTTTTTAATATCATTTGTCTTCCCAGGGGTTTTGTTAGAGGATTCACTAGATTTCATTCTGATTTCACATAATCAATGGAAATAGTTCCACTCTTTAGCAGCTGCTTCACCAAATTGTGTCTCAATTGAATATATATTTTTTGAGAGCTTATAACATTGGTTTTAATGGTTTATATGAAGACTTTATTCATCAGTATTGTGTGAGCTGTGGAATATTGAATTTTCTGAATTGTATCATTAAATTGTTTATACAAGGATTGCGCGGTCTTTGTAAGAGCTTTGACCTTTGAATCTATCAACTCAGTTATATATGGATTTATACGTATGTAATTACATACAGATAAATCCATATGTAATGCTACCTATGACCATATTACATACGAATTTTTGTTTTATAGGTAGTTTGTAGGTAATGTGATTTTATATATGAATTTTGGGTGTTTATATGGATTTTGGTAGTAGGAAATCAATTTTTCTCTTGTAGTGTATATTGAGAAGTTGGAGGTATTTCGTGGAGAAATTCTTATTGATGTAACTTTATTGTATGCATTGATGTATGAGATTCAATAAGGGGTATACGATACTCTAATAGTCATTCACACTCAAATAGAGACATGGGTTATGTGGTGAGAGTTGTAGCTAGTTTATAGACTTGTTTGGCCTAAGAGGCGAAGAGCATTAGCACTATGTGTGTGGTAAGATGACAACCCCTTTGGCTATGGCTCTACATAGTAGTAGAGGCCACTACAAATGCACACCTTCAGTGAATTTTGATGTAATGACATGTACCTAGATAATTGAATTTAGAGTCATATGTCTTTTGTATATATGCATCTATTGTATTTATTTATACTTAATTTGTATCTATAACATGATTTATTTGGTATTAGATAACTCTTTTATATATTATCTTATATTTATGTTTATTTGTCTCTTTTGCAATAATCACTTACTTAAAGTGGTTTTCTTGAATAGAAATTAGTTTTTGAAGGATTCTTGTTTTCTTTAGTTTCTTTGTATATATTATATTATTATAGTTATTGTTTTGAAGTAATTGTATTAATACTATATATATTCTAATTATTTATTTTTTTATTAATATTATAATATCTTATTTAATAATTTTATACTATTAAATAAAATGCTATATTAACCATACCAATTAATCAAAGAAAGAAAGAAAACTATTAGAAAATGAAAATATAAAACAAAATGAAGATTAAACTTCTAGCATAATGTTCCGTGGGTACAGTAAGAAGTAAAAAGAAAGATGGAAACCAACAAAATTGTTGAAAGCTCACGAATCGGAAGCATGCAAGGTGCGAATTTCATGGGATCTCCTTTTTCAAAATAGAACGCATGAAAGAGGAATCATCAACTTTTTTTTTATTATTATTATAAGACAAATAGTAACATTAAAAGGTTTCAATTTACCTTAACACGTGAATTTTTAGGTAACAAAGTATATTAATCTATCCAACATATCGAACAAAATGAAGAATATTCTAGTCTTGACATAATAAACTTATATGCATGCTTTAGGAATAGTGTCTAATTTCTTCAAAATACAACTAATCAACATGTATGTGTTAGATGAATTAACATACCACACAAATGAGAAACACGAGCATAAATTATTAACAAAAAAGAAACGTTGATAAGATACTATAATTAGATGCACAGTTCAACTCAGACACACTACATAATTTATTCAATTCTTTTCCAAAATCATTAATCAAGATATCTTATAATTAATGATTTTGGAAAAAAATAAATTATTGTATTTTTTTTATTTTATCATTATCATTACTGTAATAAAAAAACACATAATATAATATAATTATAATTAATATTATTGATTCTTTCAAATTTATGAACTCATCAATAATTTAATTAGAATAAAAAATTTTAGTATTCAAGCATATTATTAGCAAGGAATGCATCTTCTATTTTATTTTTCAAGCTTGTTTTGACATTTTTTTATTATAGAAAACATGATCTTTAGTGTAGTTGTATAAGTAAAGAGTTTAGATAAACGAATTATGTGATCAATCAAGTAAAATAAATTTCTTTTTTTAACATTCCAATTTAGGAGATTTATATTATTAATTGGATTATTACAATTTAGATATTAAGCAATAAATCAACATAATATATATTTATAGTCTTATTTCATGGAAATTCTCAAAATATAATAAATTTTTCAACCGTTGGAGGAGCTATACAATATAAAAACTGTATATATAATCTCACTACTTTTCAACTCTTCTACATACACCCTCATCTGCTCACATATAACAATACGATCATTACAAACGAATAAACCACAAACAAACACAAGAAATAGGATAAGCTAATGTAAATTTAAAACTTATAAGTTTAAATAGAAAGAATATAGACTAACAATTCATAAAATATACACACGGCTTTAGGAAATTGTACAATTTGTATCAAACCTGAAGGCTCTCATGGCCCATTCATATACTAATAACTACTGACACAACCTTTAGAAAACCAGTCTATTGCCTAGCTCCTTAAGACAATACACCTACCATTATTCATTCACTCCTATATCTAATAAGTTATAACTATAACATGTTTAGGCCTCTTCCCAATCCATAGAGCATGACAGGGTAAATTCTATATCTCGTGAGCTAGACTTTTGTTGACTCACTCTGGACATATGAACTTCCATCGACTCTTACAACTAGTTATTTTCATCTATATGAGTGCAATTACTAGTAGAGTTAGGATGATCGTATTTTAATCTTTATAATCAATGCACCCCACATTAAACCAACTCATTGTAGTATTCCCATTCTAAGAATAATATCCACATAATTCCATTCAAATTTATCTTAATTCATAGCAAACATTACAGAATTGGTTAATACAATCACAAGAAAAAAGCCAAAGAAAAACATATCACACATAACTCACTTATTAAATTCTTATGCTATCTTAAATTATCACACCATATCATCTCATAGAATAAATCATATATTATTTATTTCAATTTACATGTCAATAATTCATCATTTATTTTCTATTACATTAACATAATATTCAATTACAATATTTCCATTAAGTATATAGAAATAATGAAAACAAATTCTCTAACCACAAATATCTAATCAAAATTCTCAACTATCAAAGTGAAGATTCATATATCTAGAATCATTTTTTTGAAATTTCAACTTAATCCAACAGTTAAGTAAATGGGAATCCCAATTTTCCCAAGATATCTCGAAATAGAAAACACAAGCTCACCCAACGAGAAGTTGGCTCATCCAACGAGAGGTTGGCTCACCCAACAAAAAAGCCTCCCATGCCTTTCTATCAACATGAATTTTGGCACTCGCTTAATGAGTTTTTCGTTGTGCAATGAGTCTACATAATCTAGACGTGAGATTTTACAGAACAAGAAGTACCCCAATCCCACAACAAATTGTTTTTCTCCTCCACACAAATAAAAATAGGACCAATTTGCTTAAAATGACTCATTGGAGCTAAGAATGCCACTTCACACTACCAATCCCAAAAGAGACCATATTTACAATTTTAAATCCCAATTCAACCTAAGCAATAGATGAAATTACATAATTAAAAAATCAATCCATAGAGTAATAACAATTAATCAAGATAGTAGAAACCAACATGCAAAAATTATGAATTAGCTAACACGCTTGTCTAAAAGTTGCACCTAGAGTTTTAGTTCTCAAAAGATACTTTAACTACCTACACAGATATAAAACCACAAATCTAAGCATATCTTTATGATCACAACTAAATAGATATTCACTTTAAGCTATTTTGATTCACATGCATGGATCATAGAACCACGTGTGCCTCACAATGCTAAACTAACTAAAATATATAACAAAACAAGAACTTATTCTGGTCGAGATTTTGATTGGTCAAAAGTGTAGACTTTTTCGTCATGAATTCACTGGTGGTCTCTAATCGTCAAACAAATGAGAGACGTACTAAAAAAATTAGAGAGAAGGTAAAGGAAGTTCTAGAAAAAGTTTATGATAGATAATAATTATTATAAAATGAAACTCAATCAACATCACATCTATTTATAATTGAAATTTTTATGAATAAAATAATTAAATATGTTGCAACCGAAATTACGACAAGACGCCAAACAAAAGACTCAATTATAGAAAAAAAAAAGTGTCACCACAATGGATTATTATGAAAAACTACTAAGAAACCTAGAAATGACATAGTTTGTGAAACTAGATCAAATTCAAGAGTAGGTTACGTTGGCAAAGGTATTTATTTTGCTCAAAAAATTTATTAAAGGATCGATTTTGCACTCCACAACAATTGTCCGAAGACAATTCCCTTTAATCAACTATGCATAATTAATGTAATTTGTAAAATATTTGTTTTTCACTAAAGTCAAACTAAAGAAGCAAATATGAAAAAGTAAGAAAAATATTTTTAATTTTTCATTTTGATTTTACTTACGTATTCTGAAGTGAACCCGATAATAATTTGACAACCCTCATACCTATTTTAATTCATTATAAAAAATTAAGATTCACGTACTTTTTAATAAATTATTTGTTGATTGATATTTTTAAATTTGAAATTTTAATACTTTTTAATTATTAAGTGAATCCAAGATTATGATGAAAATCTAACAATCAAACAAATTCGACATAATCAATTTTTTATTTTTAAAATTACTCTAAAATTTTAAATAACTTAACATAATTAATATTTTAAAATTTTAAATAAATTTAAATTTTAATTATCAAGTAAATCTAAGGCTTATTATGACAAATAAGTTTTTAAATTTAGTAAAAAAGAAAATTTTAATTACTAAGTTAGTTCCAGACTTAATTAACAAATTTTAATATTGTTATAAAAATATAATTTTTAATTTTGATTTAAAATAAAGAAAATTGTCTATAATGAAGAGACAAATAGTAAGATTATTGAGAGTATAAGAAAAAGTGAAACAAGAGTTAAAATAAAAGAACCTAGCCCAAATAAAAAAAAAAAAAATTAAAACATGGAGTGTAAGGATGGAAACATATAGGGGTTCATGAAGTAATGATAATCAAGATAACAAAAAGATAAGGGAAATGGAAGTGGGGTGTTTTATCCTGCACCTCCAAATATTTTATCCTGCCTCAAATTTCCTAAAATATCCCATTTATTTAGGTGGTTATTTATTAATTTTTTGTTTATTGAAAATTTCTGTATCCATTAACTACATTTCCCTTTTTCTTCTATAAGAAAACATGCATTCTTGCATCTTGATGCATCCAGGACCCCTCTACCTCCGTATTCCCATTTCATTTTTATTGATAAACCCCTCGCCCTTACATCCTATTTCATGTTTAAATTATATTCTTTAGTTGTTATATTAGTTTATAATTTTTTTAATATTATGAATGAGTTGATAATATATTATATAGTTTTTAATTAATATAAATTAATTTATATGAATTTATTAAAATTAATAAAACTATTTTTAATAAAAATAAACTTAAGGTGAGGTTATTAGAAATAAAAATATGAATTTATATAAAGCACCCTCTGCATATCTAACCTTCATTTCAATTTCACATAAATATCTCTCAATTCTTTCTTATAACCCATCATGTTAAACAAACTCACCTAGATTCTTCCTCCTTCTTTTCTATTTCCCACTGTCACAAACAGCCCAAGAAGATATTAGAAAAATAAAGTGGAAGTGGAATAAATGAATATAATAAAGGTGGAACTAGCAGATTGAGGTTAATAATATTGTGGTGTAGTGAGCATATTAGAGGTGTAGGAAGAAATTTGTAATGGGCTAAGCCCATGTCCAAGTTTTTCTTCTCCAGAAAATATTTTATTTATTTTATTATGTTTCTTTTTATGATTTTTATTATTTTTTACTCATTCTTTTCTTCATAAGCTTATTCATCCAAATCTGATTTCCTCCAGCCATAGCCTCACTCGTCACTTCATTCAAGCCACCGCTGGCGACGAAATTTAGATTCCCGAACGCCGCTTCGCTTCGATCATGACAATCTCGTGAATGAAGACAACAACATCAACGACACTTATCTCTCTGCTGCCGCGAAGATCTACAAATTTTTCCAGTCATCGCCGTGATCAGAATGATTACTCTAACAATCAGGGAAGGAAAGTTGGAGGGTTGCATAAGAATTATTTATTATGTTTAAGAATCCACAAACTATATCAATTAGAGATGCTCTAAATATGAAATTGTTATAATAGAGGAGAAACTGACGAAGAGAACCAACAGAGCAATCATGGAAGTGCACCTACTCGCGGTGAAAGAGAAACCGACAATGACGAACGAAACGATGAATGGTGGAGGAGTAGCGATCAACTAAATGAGAAATGACAGAGGTACAAGCAAATAAACCAACAAGTCTTCTTGACGAAGAAGAACAGTTAATGACAATAACAAAGCAAAAAGAAAGGTGCAGAATTAACGAAAAACTTTCGTTAACGTGATGTTTCCAGAATCACAATCTTTCATTCACTCCTCTTTTCCTTTCGATCTCTGGAGGCTCTCCTTTCTCTTACCTCTTCTTTTTTTCTTTTATTTTCTCTCATCTTTACCGATGATCTTTACCGATGAGTTTATATAAGAAACGCAAATTATGACGATATTTTAACAATTTTTTTAACAATTGTTTAAATTGTAAAAGAAAGTTGTTAAAATCTTTTTCAACACCAATACCTCCCTCCAAAATTGTAAAATTATTTGTGACACGTGGCTAGACAAGAGTGGAAATAATTTTGGAGGAAAAGAAAATAGACCGAGAATAAGTGAGCAAGAAAAACATTATATGAATAAGGATGTTTTTTAGGTGACTAAAACCACCAGCATGGGTGTATTGTAATTTGCATATAACAAATTCACGTCCAAAGAAGAAAAGAAAAAAAAATTAAATGGCCCCAACTTTAATAAAAATTAGATGGGTTAAATATATTTTTAGTCCTTATATTTTGGGGGCGATTTTAGTTTTAGTCTCTCTTTCAAACTAAGGTACAATTTAGTCCTTCAACTTTAGAAAACTCTGGTTTTAGTCATTTTTATCAAAATTTTTTAACTTTATTTGCTGTTTCAAATGTGTTTCTCAGTTAACATTGAAGCAAAAATGTGTCAAATAATGTAAACAATCCAAATGCTATAATGAAACCCTAAATCTTAAACCCAAAAAGCAGAACCTTAAACCCTAATTCCCTCGTTTTATAATAAAAAATTTCAAACTAAATCCTAAACCCTACACCCTAAACCCGACACCCTAAACCATAAACCATAAACCATAAACCATAAACCATAAACCATAAACCATAAACCATAAACCATAAACCCTAAACCTTAAACCCTACACCCTAAACCCCAAACCATAAACCCTAAGCCCTAAACCCTAAGCCCTAAACCCTAAGTCCTAAACCCTAAGCCCTAAGCCCCAAGCCCCAAGCCCTAAGCTCTAAGCCCCAAACCCCAAACCCCAAACCCCAAACCCCAAACCCAAAAACCCAAAAACCCAAAAACCCAAAAACCCTAAAACCCTAAAACCCTAAAACCCTAAACCCTAAACCCTAAACCCTAAACCCTAAAACCCTAAAACCCTAAAACCCTAAACCCTAAAACCCTAAAACCCTAAAACCCTAAAACCCTAAACCCTAAAACCCTAAAACTCTAAAACCATAAACCCTAAACCCTAAACCCTAAAACCCAAAACCCTAGACCCTAAATCCTAAACCCTAAACCCTAAAACCGTAAAATCCTTAACCCTAAACCCAAAACCTTAAACCCAAAACCCTGAACCCTGAACCCTGAACCCTAAACCCTAAGCCATAAAACTCTAAAACTCTAAAACCCTAGACCCTAGACCCTAGACCCTAGACCCTAGACCCTAGACCCTAAAACCCTAAAACCCTAAACCCTAAACCCTAAATCTAAAACCCCAAACCCTAAACCCTAAACCCTAAACCCTATAACTCTAAAACTCTAAACCCTAAACCCTAAACCCTAAAACCCTAAAACCCTAAAACATAAACCCTAAACCCTAAACCCTAGACCCAAAACCCAAAACCCTAAACCCAAAACCCTAAAACCTAGACTCTAATCCCTAAACCCTAAACCCTAAACCCTAAACCCTAGACCCTAAACCCTAAACCTTAAAATCTAAACCCTAAACCCTAAACCCGAAACCTTAAACTCTAAACACTAAACCTTACACCTTAAACAGTAAACCCTACACCCTAAACCCTGGACCCTAAACTCTAAACCCTAAGTACTAAATCCTAAATCCTACGCCCCTAACCCCCTAATCAAAACCCCAAACCTTAAACCCTAAGCCCTAAACCCTAATCCCTAAACCCTAAATACGAAACCCTAAACCCTATACAATAAACCCTATACCCTATACCATATACCCTATACCATAATCCCTAAACCTTAAACCCTAAACCTTATACCTTGTACCCTATACCCTAAACCCTAAACCGTAACTAAGAACATAACATAGTATATAATTTAAATTCATACCGTCGCACCAAATACTATAGCAGTCGTTACATCACATTATCTCTCAATACTCAACTCATAAATCCAACATCACATTATACCTCAATGCTCAACGAATAACACAAACTAAAATAGTCATTACATTCTAATACATCACAGTTTTCAACTTATAACTCAAAGCATACATACAAGCTTATGTTGTTTCTTTTGAATTTTTCTCATACCAAAGCTGTTTACCAAAAATAGAGCTACTCAAGCTTGTTTTCTAAAACAGGGCTTTCCAAACTTGTTTACCAAAACAGGGTGATTTGAAACCTTTTTACCAAAATAGGGCGATTCGAGTCGTCTTCCATCCCAATTTTAGACCCATCTCCCAGACTCTTCAAGAAATTACGAGTAAAAACTTTGATTAGGCGCATCTACCAGGCATTATACTCACACGAGGCGAAGTTATTAGGCGAGAGATCCAACCCTCTCAAGTCCTAGCGCACAAGGAAGTGTGACACCCAAATCTCTATCCCCGTAGAGCGCCAACACTCAATCGTATCACAATACGAACATCTAACGCTCGACAAAATTCTAAGCAAAATAACAAAACGCTTGCATTCACAACCACGTACACATTTCACAACTCTATGCACAAAGTCAACCAAATTCATTGACAAAAAAAAAAAAATTCACAAATAGTTAAATTATTTAATCCTCAAAACCCTAAACCATAAATCCTAAACCATAAACCCTACACCCTAAAGCCTAAACCATAAACCCTAAGCCCTAAGCCCTAAACCCTAAACCCTAAATCCTTAACCGTAAACCCTAAACACAAACCCTTAAACCCACATCCCTAAACCCTAAACCCTATACCCTATATACCCTATACCCTAAACCCTAATCACAGAACTCTAAACCCAAAACCCTAAACCATAAACCATAAACCGTAAACCGTAAACCATAAGCCCTATACCCTATACCTTATACCCTAAATCTAAACCCTAAACCCTAAACCCAAAACTCTGAACCTTAAAAACCTGAACCCTAAACGCTGAACCCTACACCCTATACCCTAAGCCCAAAACCCTAAACCCTAAACCTAAAAATCTAAACCCTAAACCTAAAAATCTAAACCCTACACTCTAAACCCTAAACCCTTAACCATAAACTCTAAACCCTAAACCCTAAACCCTAAACCCTAAAGCCAAAACCCTAAACCCTAAAACAAAACCCTAAACCCCAAATCCTAAACCCTAAACCCCAAACCGTAAACCATATATCCTAAACCCTAAACCCTAAATCCTAAACCCTAAAACCATCAACCCTAAACCATTAACCCTAAACCTTAAACTATAAACCGTAAACCGTAAACCATAAACCCTAAACCCAAATTCTTAAACCCTAAACCCTATATCGTATACCATATACCCTAAACCCTAATCACAAAACCCCAAACACAAAACCTTAAACCATAAACCCTAAACCCTAAATAGTAAACCATAAGCCCTATACCTTATACCCTATAGCCTAAACCCTAAACCTAAAACCCTAAATATCAACCCTAAACTCTAAAACCTGAACCCTAAACCTTGAACACTAAACCCTAGGCCCTAGACCCTAAACCCTAAGCCCTAAACCCTAAGCCCTAAAAATCTAAACCCTAAATCTAAAAAATCAAAACCATACATCCTAAACCCTAAACCCCAAACCCTAAAGCCTAAACCTTAAACCATACATCCTAAACCCTAAAACGTAAACCCTAAACCCTAAATCCTAAACTATAAAACCATGAACCCTAAACCCTAAACCATAAACCCCAAATCCTAAACCCTAAACCCTAAACCTAAAAATCTAAACCTTAAACCTAAAACTCTAAACCCAACACCCTAAACCCTAAACTATAAACCCTAAACTGTAAACCATAAATCCTAAACCCTAAACCCTAAACCCTAAACCCTAAACCCTAAACCCTAAACCCTAAACCCTAAACCCTAAACCCTAAACCCTAAACCCTAAACCCTAA
>NW_014543808.1:168642-169386 GCF_000741045.1 Vigna radiata var. radiata | reverse complement strand
TACATCGTAAACCCTAAACCCTACACCCAAAGCCCTAAATCCTAAACCTTAAACCCTTAACCTTAAAGCCTAAACACAAAACCTTAAACCCAAAACCCTAAACTATTAACCATAAACCCTATACCTTATACCCTATACCCTAAACCCTAAACACAAAACCTTAAACCGAAAATCCTAAACCCAAACCCTAAACACTAAACCCTAAACCCCAAACCCAAAATCCTAAACCTTAAACCCTAAACCTTAAACCGTAAACTCAAAACCCAAAACCATAAACCATAATCCCTAAACCCTAAACCCAAAACCCTAAACCTAAACCCTACATCCCAAATACTAAACCCTAAACCATAAGCCCAAAATGCTAAACCCTAAACCCTAATCCCTAAACCCTAAACTCTGAACCCTAAACCCTAAACCCTAAGCCCTAAACCCTAAACTCTAAACCCTAAATTCTAAACCCTAAACCCTAAACCCAAAACCCAAAACCCTAAACCATAAACCCTAAACCCTAACCCCTAAACCGTAAACCCAAAACCCTAAACAATAAACCCTAATCCCTAAATCCAAAATCCTAAATCTAAACCCTACATCCCAAATCCTAAACTCTAAACCCTAAGCCCTAAACGATAAACTGATGGGTGTCGCCGCCCAATCAAATTTGATTGCATCATAAGAAATGCAGTATAGCTAGGGAGTGACCCCTAGGTCGTCTCTCAAGGACCAACTGCGGTTCAGAATCAAGTC
>NW_014543808.1:162239-167037 GCF_000741045.1 Vigna radiata var. radiata | reverse complement strand
AAAACGGGAAAATACCGGACAAATAAACACAATTCCCTGATTAATTCTAGCACAATAAACTAAGCGAAATCAATAAAATATTGACTCATCATAAACCCTAAACCCTAAACCCTAAACCCTAATCCCTAAACCCTAAACCCTAAACCCTAAACCCTAAACCCTAAACCCTAAACCCTAATCCCTAAACCCTAAACCCTAAACCCTAAGCCCTAAACCCTAGACTCTAAACCCTAAACACTAAACTCTAAACCCTAAACCCTAAACCCTAAACCCTAAACCATAAATCCGAAACTCTTAACCCTAAACCCTAATTCCTAATCTCTAAACCCTAAACCATAAACCCTAAACCCTAAAACCTAAGCCCCAAACTCAAAACCCAAAACACTAAACCATAAACCCTAAACCCTAAACCGTAAACCCAAAACCCTAAATCTAAACCCTACATCCCAAATCCTAAACCCTAAGCCCTAAACACTAAACCCTAAACCCGAAACCGTAAACCCTAAGCCACAAAAATTATACCCTATACCCTATACACTAAACCATAAACCATAAACCTTCTACCCTAAACACTATACCAAAACCATAAACCCTAAACCCTTAAATTTAAACCCTAAAACTTAAACCGTAAATCCTAAACCTTAAACCGAAAACTCTAAACGCTAAACACTAAACCTTACACCCTATACCCTAAATGCCGAATCCTAAACCCTAAACCCTTAACCATGAACCCTAAACCATAAACCCTAAACCATAAACCCCAAATCCTAAACCCTAAACCTAAAAATCTAAACCCTAAACCTAAAAATCTAAACCTTACACCCTAAACCCTAAACTGTAAACCATACATCCTAAACCGTAAACCCTAATCCCCAAACTCTAAACCCTACACCCCAAATCCTAAACCCTAATCCCTATACCATGAACCCTAAACCCTAAACCCTAAACTATAAACCATAAACCCTAAACCATACATCGTAAACCCTAAACCCTAAACCCAAAGCCCTAAACCCTAAACCTTAAACCCTTAGCCATAAACCCTAAACCTAAAACCTTAAACCCAAAACCCTAAACTCTTAACCATAAACGCTACACCTTAAACCCTATACTTTAAACCCTAAACACAAAACCTTAAACATTAACGCTAAACCCTAAACCCTAAACTCTAAACCCTTAACCCTAAACCCTAAACCTTAAATCCTAAACCCTAAACCCTAAATCGTAAACCCAAAACCCTAAACCATAAACCCTAATCCCTAAACCCTAAACCCAAAACCTAAATCTAAACCCTACATCCCAAATCCTAAACCCTAAACCCTAAGCCCTAAACACTAAACCCTAAACCCTAATCCCTAAACCCTAAGCCCTAAACCCTTAACATTAAACTCTAAACCATAAACCCTAAACCCTAAACCCTAAACCATAAACCATAAACCCTAAACCCTAAACCATAAATCCTAAACCTTTAACCCTAAACTCTAATTCCTAATCTCTAAACCCTAAACCTTAAACCCTAAACCCTAAAACGGAAGCCAAAAACCCTAAACCCAAAACCATAAAAACTATACCCTATACCCCATACACTAAACCCTAAACCCTAAACTCCAAACACTATACCCTAAACACTATAGCATAAACAAAAAACCCTAAACCCTTAACTCTAAACCCTAAACCCTAAACCCTAAACCCTAAACCTTAAACCCTAAATCGTAAACCCAAAACCCTAAACCCAACACCCTAATCCCAAAAACCTAAACCCAAAACCTTAAATCTAAACCCTACATCCGAAATCCTAAACCCTAAACCTTAAGCCCTAAACGCTAAACCCTAAACCCTAATCCCTTAACCGTAAACCCTAAGCCCTATGCCTTAAACTCTAAACCCTAAACCCTAAACACTAAACTCTAAACCCTAAACCCTAAACCCTAAACCGTAAACGCTAAACCCTAAACCCCAAACCCTAAACCATAAACCCTAAACCCTAAACCATAAATCCTAAACCCTTAACCCTAAACCCTAAATCCTAATCCCTAAACCCTAAGCCTTAAACTTTAAACCCTAAAACCTAAGCCCAAAACCCAAAACCCAAAACCAAAAACCCTAAACCGTAAAAACCATACCCTATACCCTATACCCTATACACTAAACCCTAAACCCTAAACCCTAAACCCTAAACCCTAAACACTATACCCTAAACACTATACCCTAAACACTATACCATAAACTATAAACCCTAAACCCTTAACTCTAAACCCTAAACCCTAAACCCTAAAGCCTAAATCCTAAACCCTAAATCGTAAACCCAATAAGCTAAACATTAAACCTTAAACCCTATACCCTAAACTCTAAAACCTAATTCCTAAACTCTTAACTCTAAACCCTAAACCCTAAACCCTAAATCCCTAAACCCTAAACCATAACCAGTAAACACTAACCCCTAAACCCTAATACCTAAACCCTAAACCTTAAATCGAAACCCTACACCCTAAACCCTACACCCTAAACACTAAGCCATGAACACTAAACCGTAAACCCTAAACCCTAAACCCTAAAACCTAAAACCTAAACCCTAAACCCTAAACCTTAAACCCTAAACATTAAACCCTAATCCCTAAACCTTAAACCCTAAGCCATATACCCTAAAGCCTAACTCCTATACCCTATACACTAAAACCTAAGCCCTAAAACCTAAACCCTAAACACTATACCCTAAACCCTAAACCATAAACGCTAAATCCAAAATCGTAAACCCTAAACCACAAACCCTGAACCCTAAACCCTGAACCCTAAACCCAAACCCTAAACCTTATACCCTAAACTCTAAACCCTAATCCCTAAATCCTATACCCTATGCACTTAACCCTAAATCCTAAACCTTAAACCCTAATGCCTAAAAACTATACCCTAAAGCCTATACCCAAAACCTTAATCCTAAACCTTAAACTCTAATCCCTAAACCCTAAATCATAATCCCTAAACCCTAAATCCTAAACCCTAAATCCTAAACCCTAAACCTTAAACGCTACACACTAAACCCTAAACCCTATACCCTAAACCCTAAACCTTAAGCCTTAAATCCTAAACCTGAAACTCTAAACCCTAAACATTATACCCTATACACTATACCCTAAACTCTAAACCCTAAACCTTAACTAAGAACATATCATAGTGTATAATTTAACATCATACCATCGCATCAAACACAATAGCAGTCGTTACATCAACTTATTTCTCAATACTCAACTCATAACTGCAACATCACAATACGAAAATCAACCGCTCGACAAAGTTCAAAGGAAATAACAAAACAGTCGCTCTCACAACCATACCACTACAACCGTACACATTTCACAACACTATGTACAAAGTCAACTAAATCATTGACCAAAAAATAATTAAAATTCACAAATAATTAAATTATTTAATCCCGTAAACCCTAAACCCTAAACCCTAAACCATAACTAGTAAACCCTAACCCCTAAACCCTAATCCCTAAACCGTAAACATTAAATCGAAATCCTACACCCTAAACCCTAAGCCATAAAAGCTAAACCGTAAACGCTAAATCCAAGAATCTAAACCTTAAACCATAAACCCTAAACCCTAAATCCTAAACCCTAAATCCTAATCCCTAAACTCATAACCCAAAGCCCTAAGCCCTAAACCCTACACCCTACACACTAAACTCTAAACCCTAAACCCTAAACCATAAACCTTAAACCTTAAACCCTAAACCCTAAACCCTAAAACCTAAGCCGTAAACCCAAAACCCTAAATCCTAAACTGTAAAAACTATACCCTATACACTAAACCCTAAATCATAAATCCTAAACCTTAAATCCTAAACATTATACCCTAAACACTATACCATAAACCATAAACCCTAAACCCTTAACTCTAAATCCAAAACCCTAAATCCTAAAACCTACATCTTAAACCCTACACCGTAAACCCTAAACCCTAAACGCTAAACACTAAATCTTAAACCCTATACCCTAAACATTATACCCTAAACTCTAAAACCTAAACCCTAAACCCTTAACTCTACACCTTAAACCCTAAATCCCTAAGCCCTAAACCCTAAACCCTGAATCATAACCAGTAAACCCTAAGCCCTAAACCCTAAACTCTAAACCCTAAACCTTAAATCGAAACCCTAAACACTAAGCCATAAACGCTAAACCGTAAACCCGAAACCCTAAAACCTAAACCCTAAACCCTAAAGCCTAAACCGTAAACCCAAAACCCAAAACCGTAAACCCTAAACCCTAAACCCTAAACCTTAAACCTTAAACCCTAATCCCTAAACCATAAACCCTAAACCCTATACCCTAAACCCTAAATCCTATACTCTATACATTAAACCCTAAACACAATACCCTAAACCATATACCCTAATCCGTAAACATTAAACCCTAAACCGTAAACCGTAAACCCTAAACCCTAAACCCTAAAAACTATATCCTAAACCCTATACCCAAAACCCTAATCCATAAACCCTTAATCCCAAACCCTATACCCTATACACTAAACCGTGAACCCTAATCCCTAAACCTTAAACCCTATACCCTAAATCCTATACCCTATACACTAAACCCTAAACACTATACATTAAACCCTATACCCTAAACCCTAAACCCTAAACGTTAAACCCTAAACTGTAAACCCTAAACCATAAACCCTAAACCCTGAACCCAATACCCAAACCCTAAACCCTAAACCCTAAAAACTATATCCTAAACCCTATACCCAAAACCCTAATCCATAAACCCTTAATCCTAAACCCTATACCCTATAC
>NW_014543808.1:157573-159939 GCF_000741045.1 Vigna radiata var. radiata | reverse complement strand
TCTAAACCCTAAAACCTAAACCTTAAACACTTTACCCTAAACCCTAAACCCAAAACCCTAAACCATAAACGCTAAACCCTAAACCCTAAACCCTATACCCTAGACCCTACACCTTAAACTCTATACATTATACCCTATACCCTATGCACTTAACCCTAAACCCTAAAACCTAAAATCTATATCCTAAACCCTATACCCAAAACCCTAATCCATAAACCCTTAATCCTAAACCTTAAACTCTAATCCCTAAACCTTATGCTAAATACTAAACCCTAAACCCTATACCTTAAACCCCAAACCTTTAACCTTAAACCCTAAACCTTAAACTCTAAACCCTAAACACTATACCCTATACCCAATACCCTAAACTCTAAACCCTAAACCATAACCAGTAAACCCTAAGCCCTAAACCCTAATCCCTAAACCCTAAACCTTAAACGCTAAACATTTAACCCTAAATATTATACCCTATAAACTATACCCTAAACACTAAACCCTAAACCCTAAACCCTAAAACCTAAACTCTAAACACTATACCCTAAACCCTAAACCCTAAATGTTAAACCCAAAACCCTAAACCATCAACGCTAAACCCTAAATCCTGAACCCTAAACCCTAAACCCTATACACTATATCCTATACCCTATGCACTTAACCCTAAACCCTAAAAACTATACCATAACCCCTATACCCAAAACCCCAATCCATAAACCCTTAATCCTAAACCTTAAAGTCTAATCCCTAAACCCTAAACCTTACGCTAAATACTCTCTAAACCTTAAACACTAAACCCTAAACCCAAAATCCTAAACCCTAAACCTTAAACGCTAAACACTAAACCCTAAACCCTATACCCTAATCCCCAAACCTTAAACGCTAAACACTAAACCCTAAATACTATACCCTATACACTAACCCTAAACTCCAAACCCTAAACCCCAAAACCTAAACTCTAAACACTATACCCTAAACCCTAAATGCTAAACCCAAAACCCTAAACCATAAATGCTAAACCCTAAATCCTGAACCCTAAACCCTAAACCCTAAACCTTAAACCCTATACACTATATCCTATACCCTATGCCCTTAACCCTAAAAACTATACCCTAACCCCTATACCCAAAACCCTAATCCATAAACCCTTAATCCTAAACCTTAAACTCTAATCCCTAAACCCTAAACCTTACGCTAAATACTAAACCCTAAACCCTATACCTTAAACCCTAAACCTTTAACCTTAAGCCTTAAACCTTAAACTCTAAACCCTAAACACTATACCCTATACCCTAAACTCTAAACCCTAAACCATAACCACTAAACCCTAAGCCCTAAACCCTAATCCCTAAACCCTAAACATTAAATCGAAAACCTACATCCTAAACCCTGAACCCTAAAAAATATACCCTAAACCCTATACCCAAAACCCTAATCCATAAACCCTTAATCCAAACCTTAAACTCTAATCCCTAAACCCAAACCTTACGCTAAACCCTAAACCCTAAGCCCTAAACCATAAACCCTAAATCCTAAACGCTAAACATTATACCCTAAACCTTAATCTCTAAACCTTAAACACTAAACCCTAAATCCTAAACCCTAAATCCTAAACTCTAAACCATAAACGCTAAACACTAAACCCTAAACCCTATACCCTAATCCCTAAACCTTAAGCCTTAAACCCTAAACCTTAAACAATAAACCCTAAATACTATACCCTATACACTATACCCTAAACTCTAAACCCAAAACCCTAAAACCTAAACTCTAAACACTATACCCTAAACCATAAACCCTAAACCTTAAATCCTGAACCCTAAACCCTAAACCCTATACCCTAAACCCTAAAAACTACACCCTAAACCCTATACCCAAAACCCTAATCCAGAAACCCTTAATCCTAAACCTTAAACTCTAATCCCTAAACCCTAACCCTTACGGTAAACACTAAACCCTAAACCCTAAACCTTTAACCTTAAACCCTAAACGTTAAACTCTAAAACCTAAACACTATACCCTATACCTTAAACTCTAAACCCTAAACCATAATTAGTAAACCCTAAGCCCTAAACCATAATTAGTAAACCCTAAGCCCTAAACCCTAATCTCTAAACCTTAAACATTAAATCGAAACCCTACACCCTAAACACTATACCCTAAAAACTATACCCTAAACCCTATACCCAAAACCCTAATCCAAAAACCCTAAATCTTAAACTCTAATCCCTAAACCCAAACCTTACGTTCAACCCTAAACCCTAAGCCCAAAACCCTAAACCATAAACCCTAAACCCTAAATCCTAAACGCTAAACATTAAACCCTAAACCCTAAACCTTAATCTCTAAACCTTAAACACTAAACTCTAAAC
>NW_014543808.1:151689-152435 GCF_000741045.1 Vigna radiata var. radiata | reverse complement strand
ACCATAAACCCTAAACCCTAAACCTTAATCATTATATACTAAATAGTATACCATAAACCATAAACCCTAAACCCTTAACTCTAAACCCTAAACCCTAAACCTTAAACCCTAAAGCCTAAATCTTAAACCCTAAACAGTAAACCCTAAACGCTAAACAATAAACCTTAAACCCTATACCCTAAACATTATACCCTAAACTCTAAAACCTAAACCTTAAACCCTTAACTCTACACCCTAAACCCTAAACTCTACACCCTAAATCCCCAAACCCTAAACCCAAAACCCTAAACTATAACCAGTAAACCCTAGGCCCTAAACACTAATCCCTAAACCCTAAACCCTAAACCTTAAATCGAAACCCTACACCCTAAATCCTAAACACTAAGCCATACATGCTAAACCGTAAAGCCGAAACCCTAAACCCAAAACCCCAAAGCCTAAATCGTAAACGCTAAACCCTAAACCCTAAACCCTAAATCCTATACCCTATACACTAAACCTTAAACCCTAAACCCTAAACCCTAAACACTATACCCTAAACCCTATACCCTAAACCCTAAACGTTAAACCCTAAACCGTAAACCCAAACCATAAACTCTAAACCCTAAACCCTGAACCCTAAACCCAAACCCTAAACCCTATACACTAAAGTCTAAACCTCAAACCCTAAACCCTATACCCTATACACTTAATCCTAAACCCTTAATCCTAAACCTTAAACTCTAACCCTAAACCCTAAATCCTAA
>NW_014543808.1:141787-147334 GCF_000741045.1 Vigna radiata var. radiata | reverse complement strand
TAAACCCTAAACCTTAATCTCTAAACCTTAAACACTAAACTCTAAACTCTAAACCCTAAACCTTAAACGCTAAACCTTAAACCCTAAACCTTAATCTCTAAACCTTAAACACTAAACCCTAAACCCTAAACCCTAAATCTTAAACCCTAAACCTTAAACGCTTAACACTAAACCCTAAACCCTATGTCCTAATCCCTAAACCTTAAGCCTTAAACCCTAAACCTTAAACAATAAACCCTAAACACTATACCCTATACATTATACCCTAAACTCTAAACCCTAAACCCTAAAACCTAAAGTCTAAACACTATACCCTAAACCCTAAACGCTAAACCCAAAACCCTAAACTATAAACGCTAAACCCTAAATCCTGAACCCTAAACCCTAAACCCTATACCCTAAACCTTAAACCCTATACACCATTCCCTATACCCTATGCACTTAACCCTAAACCCAAAACCCTAAAAACTATACCCAAAACCCTAATCCATAAACCCTTAATCCTAAACCTTAAACTCGAATCCCTAAACCAAAACCTTACGCTAAACACTAAACACTAAACCCTAAGCCCTAAGCCCTAAACCCTAAACCATAAACCCTAAACCCTCAATTCTAAACGCTAATCATTAAACCCTAAACCCTAAACCTTAATCTCTAAACCTTAAACACTAAACCCTAAACCCTAAATCCTAAACCCTAAACCTTAAACGCTAACCACTAAACCCCAAACCCTATACCCTAATCCCTAAACCTTAAGCCTTAAACCCTAATCCTTAAACAATAAACCCTAAACACTATACCCTATACACTATACCCTAAACTCTAAACCCTAAACCTTAACTAACAACATGTCATAGTATATAATTTAAAATCATACCATCGCATCAAACACAATAGCAGTCGTTACATCAACTTATCTCTGAATACTCAACTCATAACTCGAACATCACAATACGAACATCAACCGTTCGACAAAATTCAAAGGAAATAACGAAACGGTTGCTCTCATAACCATACCACTACAACCCTACACATTTCACAACACTGTGTACAAAGTCAACTAAATTCATTGACAAACAAATAATTAAATTATTTAATCCCTTAAACCCTAAACCCTAAACCCTAAACCATAACCAGTAATCCCTAATTCCTAAACCCTAAACCGTAAACCCTAAACCCTAAACCTTAATCTTTAAACCTTAAACCCTAAACAATACACCCTAAACCCTAAACTCTAATCCCTAAACCCTATACCTTATACACTAAACCCTAAACCCCAAAACCTAAACCCTAAACACTATACCCTAAACCCTAAACGCTAAAACCAAAATCCTAAACCATAAACGCTAAACCATAAATCCTGAACCCTAAACTCTAAACCCTATACCCTAAACCCTAAACCTTAAACCCTATACACTATACCCTATACCCTATACACTTAACCCTAATCCCTAAACCCCAAAATCTATACCCTAAACCCTATACCCAAAACCCTAATCCATAAACCCTTAGTCCTAAACCTTAAACTCTAATCCCTAAACCCTCAACCTTACACTAAACACAAAAGCCTAAACCTTATACCCTAAATCCTAAACCTTTTACCTTAAAACCTAAACCTTAAACTCTAAACCCTAAACACTATACCCTATACCCTAAACCATAACAAGTAAACCCTAAGCCCTAAACCCTAAACATTAAATCGAAACCCTACACCCTAAACCCTAAACCCTGTACACTTAAACCTAAATCCTAAATCCTAAAAACTATACCCTAAACCCTATACCCAAAACCCTAATCCATAAACCTTTAATCCTAAACCTTAAACTCTAATCTCTAAACCCAAACCTTACGCTAAACATTAAACACTAAACCCTAAACCTTTAACCTGAAACCCTAAACCTTAAACCCTAAACCTTAACTAAGAACATATCATAGTATATAATTTAACATCATACCATCGTATCAAACACAACAGCAGTTGTTACATCAACTTATCTCTCAATACCCAACTCATAACTCCAACATCAAAATACGAACATCAACCGCTCGACAAAATTTAAAGGAAATAACAAAATGTTAACTCTCTCAACCATTCCACTCCAACCCTACACATTTCACAACACTATGTACAAACTCAACTAAATTCATTGACCAACGAATAATTAAAATTCACAAATAATTAAAATACTTAATCCCCTAAATCCTAAGCCCTAAATTCTAAACCCAAAACCCTAAGCCATAAACGCTAAACTGTAAACCTTAAACCCTAGACCATAAAGCTTAAACCCAAAACCCTAAGCCCTAAAGACTAAACCCTAAACCCTAAACACTAAACCCTAAACGCTAAACACTAAACACTAAACCCTAATCCCTAAACTCTAAATCTTAAACCCTACAACCTAATCCCTAAATATTAAACCCTAAACCCTATACCCTAAACCCTAAACCCTAAATCCTAAACCCTAAAACCTAAACCCTAAACCCTATACCCTATACACTAAACCTTAAACCCTAAATCCTAAACCCTAAACCCTAAATCATAATCCTAAGCCCTAAACCCTAATCACTAAACCCTAAACCTTTAATCGAAACCCTACACCCTAAACCCTAAGCCATAAACGCTAAACTGTAAAACCTAAACCCTAAACCCTAAGCCCTAAAGGTTAAACAATAAACCCTAAGCCCTAAACCCTAAACCATAAACCCTAAACCCTAAATCCTAAACGTTAAACATTAAACCCTAAACCCTAAACCTTAATCTCTAAACCTTAAACACTAAACCCTAAACCCTAAACCCTAAATCCTAAACCTTAAACCTTAAACGCTAAACACTAAACCCTAAACCTGATACCCTAAACCCTAAATTTTAAACCTTAAATCCTAAACCTTAAACCCTAAACCNTAAACACTATATCCTATACCCTAAACTCTAAACCCTAAACCTTAACTAAGAACATGTCATAGTCTATAATTTAACATCATACCATTGCATCAAACACAATAACAATCGTTACATCAACTTATCTCTCAACACCCAACTCATAACTCCAACATCAAAATACGAACATCAACCGCTCGACAAAATTTAAAGGAAATAACAAAACGGTGACTCTCACAACCATACCACTACAACCGTACACATTTCACAACACTATGTACAAAGTCAACTAAATTCATTGACCAACAAATAATTAAAATTCACAAATAATTAAAATACTTAATCCCCTAAATCCTACGCCCTAAATCCTAAATCCTAAACCCTAAGCCATAAACGCTAAACTGTAAACTTTAAACCCTAAACCATAAAGCTTAAACCCTAAACCGTAAGCCCTAAAGCCTAAACCATAAACCCTAAACACTAAACCCTAAACGCTAAACAATAAACACTAAACCCTAAACCCTAAACTCTAAATCTTAAACCCTACACCCTAATCCCTAAACACCAAACCATAAAGCTTAAACCCTAAACCCTAAGCCCTAAAGCCTAAACCATAAACCCTAAACACTAAACCCTAAACGCTAAACAGTAAACACTAAACCCTAATCCCTAAACCCTAAACCCTAAACTCTAAATCTTAAACCCTACACCCCAATCCCTAAACACCAAACCCTAAACCATATAACCTAAACCCTAAACCCTAAAACCTAAACCCTAAACCCTGTACCCTATACACTAAACCTAAAACCCTAAATCCTAAACCCTAAACCCTAAATCATAACCCTAAGCCCTAAACCCTAATCATTAAACCCTAAACCTTTAATCAAAACCCTACACCCTAAACTCTAAACCCTAAGCCATAAACGCTAAACTGTAAACCCTAAACCCTAAACCCTAAGCCCTAAAGCTTAAACAATAAACCATAAGCCCTAAACCCCAAACCCTAAATCCTAAACTTTATACATTAAACCCTAAACCCTAAACCTTAATCTCTAAAACTTAACCACTAAACCCTAAATCCTAAACCCTAAACCTTAAACGCTAAACACTAAACCCTAAACCCTATACCCTAATCCCTAAACCTTAAGCCTTAAACCCTAAACCTTAAACTCTAAACCCTAAACACTATACCCTATACACTATACCCTAAACTCTAAACCCTAAACCTTAACTAAGAACATGTCATAGTCAATAATTTAACATCATACCATCGCATCAAACATAATAGCAATCGTTACATCAACTTATCTCTCAATACTCAACTCATAACTCGAACATCACAATACGAACATCAACCATTCGACAAAATTCAAAGGAAATAACAAAACGGTAGCTCTCATAACCATAGCACTACAACCGTACACATTTCACAACACTATGTACAAAGTCAACTAAATTCATTGACCAACAAATAATTAAATTATTTAATCCCTTAAACCCAAAACCATAAACCCTAAACCTTAAACCATAACTAGCAAAACCTAAGACCTAAACCCTAATCCCTAAACCCTAGACCTTAAATCGACGCCCTAAACCCTAAACCCTAAACCTTGAACCTTAAACCCTAAACTTTAATCCTTAAACCTTAAACCCTAAACCATATACCCTAAACCCTAAACTCTAATCCCTAAACCATATACCTTATACACTAAACCCTAAACCCTAAAACCTAAATCCTAAACCCCAAACCCTAAACCATAAACCCTAAACCATAACCAGTAAACCCTAAGCCCTAAACCCTAAACGTTAAATCAAAATCCTACACCCTAAACCCTAAACGTTAAATCAAAATCCTACACCCTAAACCCTAAACCCTAAAACCTAAACTTTAAACCCTAAACCCTAAACTAAACCTTAAACCCTCAACCCTAAACCCAAAACCCTAAGCCATAAACGCTAAACCGTAAACCCTAAACCCTAAACCCTCAACCTTAAGCCCTAAGCCTTAAACCCTAAACACTAAACTCTAAACCCTAAACCATAAACCATAAACCCTAAACCCTAAACGATAAATCCTAAACCCTTATCCCTAAAACCTAAGCCCTAAACCCTAAACCCTAAACCGTAAAAACTATACCCTATACGCTATACACTAAACCCTAAACCATAAACCCTAAACCCTAAACCTTAATCATTATATACTAAATAGTATACCATAAACCATAAACCCTAAACCCTTAACTCTAAACCCTAAACCCTAAACCTTAAACCCTAAAGCCTAAATCTAAAACCCTAAACAGTAAACCCTAAACCCTAAACGCTAAACAATAAACCTTAAACCCTATACCCTAAACATTATACCCTAAACTCTAAAACCTAAACCCTAAACCCTTAACTCTACACCCTAAACCCTAAACTCTACACCCTAAATCCCCAAACCCTAAACCCTAAACCCTAAACTATAACCAGTAAACCCTAGGCACTAAACCCTAATCCCTAAACCCTAAACCTTAAATCGAATCCCTACACCATAAATCCTAAACACTAAGCCATACATGCTAAACCGTAAAGCCAAAACCCTAAACCCAAAACCCCAAAGCCTAAATCGTAAACGCTAAACCCTAAACCCTAAACCCTAAATCCTATACCCTATACACTAAACCCTAAAC
>NW_014543808.1:139047-140164 GCF_000741045.1 Vigna radiata var. radiata | reverse complement strand
AATCATAACTCCAACATCAAAAAACGAACATCAACCGCTTGACAAAATTTAAAGGAAATAACAAAACGGTTGCTCTCAACACCATACCACTACAACCGTACACAATTCACAAATAATTAAATTATTTGATCCCGTAAATCCTAAACCCTAAACCTTAAACCCTAAATCATAACCAGTAAACCCTAAGCCCTAAACCCTAATCCCTAAACCCTAAACCTTAAATTGAAACCCTACACCCTAAACCCTAAAGCCTTAATCCTAAACCTTAAATTCCAATCCCTCAACCCTAAATCCTAAAACCTAAATCCTAAACCCTAAATCCTAAACCCTATACCCTATACCCTATAAACTAAACCGTAAATCCTAAAACCTAAACCCTAAATCCTAAACCTATACCCTATACCCTATAAACTAAAACCGTAAACCCTAAAACCTAAAACCTAAACCCTAAATCCTAAACCCTAAACTCTACAACTTAAACCCTAAACCCTAAACCATAAACCCTAAACCCTAAACGCTAAAAACTAAACCTTAAACCCTAAATCCTAAATCTGAAACCTTAAAACCTAAACCTTAATTCCTAAAAACAAAACCCTAAACCCTAAACCTTTAACCTTAAACCCTAAACCCTAAACATTATACCCTATACCCTAAACTCTAAATCCTAAAGCTTAACCAAGAAAATATCATAGTATATAATTTAACATCATACCATCGCATCAAACACAATAGCAGTCGTTACATCAACATATCTCTCAATACTCAAATCATAACTCCAACATCAAAATACGAACATCAACCGCTGGACAAAATTTAAAGGAAATAACAAAACGGTTGCCCTCAACACCATACCACTACAACCGTACACAATTCACAACACTATTGTACGAAGTTAACTAAATTCATTGACCAACAAATAATTAAAATTCACAAATAATTAAATTATTTAATCTCCTAAACCCTAAACACTAAATCCTAAACCTTAAACCTTAAACACTAAATCATAACCAGTAAACCCTTAGCCCTAAACCCTAATCCCTAAACCTCTAAACCCTAAACCATATACCCTATACCTTATACACTATACACAAAACCCTAAACCCTAAAAACTATACCC
>NW_014543808.1:132075-134082 GCF_000741045.1 Vigna radiata var. radiata | reverse complement strand
CGTTCGACAAAAGTCAAAGGAAATAACAAAACGGTTGCTCTCATCACCATACCACTACAACCGTACACATTTCACAACACAATGTACAAAGTCAACTAAATTCATTGACAAACAAATAATTAAATTATTTAATCCCTTAAACCCTAAACCCTAAACCTTAAACTCTAAACCATAACCAGTAAACTCTAAGACCTAAACCCTAATCCCTAAACCCTAAACCTTAAATCGACACTCTAAACCCTAAACCATAAACCCTAAACCTTAATCCTTAAACCTTAAACCCTAAACCATATACTCTAAACCATAAAACCTAAACCCTAATCCCTAAACCATATACCTCATAAACTAAACCCTAAACCCTAAACCCTATACCCTAAAACCTAAACCCTAAACACTATACCCTAAACCCTAAACCCTAAACTCTAAACCCAAAACCCTAAACCACAAACGCTAAACCCTAAATCCAGAACTGTAAACCCTAAACCCTAAACCTTAAACCCTATACACTATACCCTATACCCTATGCACTTAACCCTAAACCCTAAACCCTAAAAACTATACCCTAAACCCTATACCCAAAACCGTAATCCATAAACCCTTAATCCTAAATCATAAACCCTTAATCCTATATCATAAACCCTAAACCCTGAACTCTACAACTTAAACCCTAAACCCTAAACCATAAACCCTAAACCCTAAATGCTAAAAACCAAACCCTAAACCCTAAATCCTAAATCCTAAACCTTAAAACCTAAACCTTAAATGCTAAACACAAAACTCTAAACCCTAAACCCTAAACATTATACCTTATACCCTAAACTCTAAACCCTAAAGCTTAACTAAGAAAATATCATAGTATATAATTTAACATCATACCATCAAATCAAACACAATTGCAATCGTTATATCAACTTATCTCTCAATACTCAAATCATAACTCCAACATCAAAATACGAACATCAACCGCTTGACAAAATTTAAAGGAAATAACAAAACGGTTGCTCTCAACACCATACCACTACAAACGTACACAATTCAAAAAACTATTGTATGAAGTCAACTAAATTCGTTGACCAACGAATAATTAAAATTCACAAATAATTAAATTATTTAATCCCCTAAATCCTAAACCCTAAATTCTACACCCTAAACCTTAAACGCTAAACACAAAACCCTAAACCCGATACCCTAAACCCTAAATCTTAAACCTTAAATCCTAATCCTTAAACCCTAAACCCTAAACGTTAAATCGAAACCCTACACCCTAAACCCTAAACCCTAAACCCTTAATCCTAAACCTTAAACTCTAATCCCTAAATCCTAAAACCTAAACCCTAAACCCTAAACCCTAAATCCTAAACCCTAAACCCTATACCCTATACACTAAACNCTAAACCCTAAAACCTAAACCCTAAACACTATACGCTAAACCCTATACCCTAAACCCAAAACCATAAACCCTAAACGCTAAACCCCAAACCCTAAACCCTAAACCCTAAAACCTAAAACCTAAACCCTAAACACTATACGCTAAACCCTATACGCTAAACCCTAAAAGCTATACCCTAAACCCTCTACCCAAAACCATAATCCATAAACCCTTAATCCCAAACCATAAACTCGAATCCCTGAACCCTAAACCTTAAGCGCTAAACACTAAAATCTAAACCCTACACCTTAAACCTTAAACCCTGAACCTTAAACCCTAAACACTATACCCTATACCCTAAACTCTAAACCCTAAACCTTAACTAAGAACATATCATAGTATATAATTTCACATCATACCATCGCATCAAACACAATAGCAGTCGTTACATCAACTTATCTCTCAATACTCAACTCATAACTCCAACATCACAATACGATCATCAACCACTCCACAAAATTCAAAGGAAATAACAAAGCGGTTACTCTCACAACCATACCACTACAACCGTACACATTTCACAACACTATGTACAAAGTCAACTAAATTCATTGACCAACAAATAATTAAAATTCACA
>NW_014543808.1:128324-131255 GCF_000741045.1 Vigna radiata var. radiata | reverse complement strand
ACATTTCACAACACTATGTACAAAGTCAACTAAATTCATTGACCAACAAATAATTAAAATTCACAAATAATTAAATTATTTAATCCCCTAAACCCAAAACCCTAAACTCTAAAACTTAAACCCTAAAGCATAAACCCTAAACGCTAAACACTAAACCCTAAACCCTAAACCCTATACCCTATACACTAAACCTTAAATCCTCAACCCTAAACCCTAAATCATAACCAGTAAACCCTAAGCCCTAAACCCTAATCCGTAAACCCTAAACCTTGAATCGAAACCCTACAACCTATACCCTAAACACTATACGCTAAACCCTGTACCTAAACCCTAAACGCTAAACCTTGTACCCTAAACCCTAAACGCTAAACCCTTAACCCTAAACCCTAAACCATAAACCCTAAACCCTAAACCCTATATCCTATACGCTATACCCTAAACACGTAACACTAAACCCTAAAACCTATACCTTAAACCTTATACCCAAAACCCTAATCCATAAACCCTTAATCCTAAACCATAAACTCGAATCCCTAAACCCTAAATCCTAAACCCTAAACCATAAAGGGTAAACACTTAAACCTAAACCCTATACCCTAAACCCTAAACCTTAAACCTTAAACCATAAACCTTAAACCCTAAACGCTAAACACTAAACCCTAAACCCTAAACCCTAAACCCTAAACCCTAAACCCTATACCATATACACTAAACCTTAAACCCTAAAACCTAAACCCTAAACCCTAAATCATAACCAGTAAACCCTAAGCCCTAAACCCTAAACCTTGAATCGAAACCCTACACCCTAAACCATAAACCCCAAGCCATAAACGCTAAACTGTAAACCCTAATCCCTAAACCCTAAAGCTTAAATAATAAACCCTAAACCCTAAACGATAAACCCTAAACCCTGAACGCTAAACCCTTAACCCTAAACTCTAAACCTTAAACCCTAAACCCTAATTCCAAAACATTAAACCCTAAAGCCTATACCATAAACCCTAAATCCTAAACCCTAAACCCTAAACCCTATACCCTATACACTAAACCCTAAACCCTACAACCTAAACCCTAAACACTATACGCTAAACCCTGTACCCTAATCCCTAAACGCAAAACCCTAAACCCTAAACCATAAACCCTAAACCCTAAACCATAAATCCTATACCCTCTACCCTATACACATAACCCTAAACCCCAAAAACTATACCTTAAACCCTATACCCAAAACCCTAATCCATAAACCCTTAATCCTAAACCATAAACTCGAATTCCTAAACCCTAAACCTTAAACGCTAAACACTAAACCCTAAACCCTATACCCTAAACCCTAAACCTTAAACCTTAAACCGTAAACCTTAAACCCTAAACCCTAAACACTATACCCTATACCCTAAACTCTAAACCCTAAACCTTAACTAAAAACATATCATAGTATATAATTTTACATCTTACCATCGCATCAACCACAATAGCAGTCGTTAAATCAACTTATCTCTCAATACTCAACTCATAACTCCAACATCACAATACGATCATCAACCACTCCACAAAATTCAATGGAAATAACAAAACGGTTGCTCTCACAACCATACCACTACAACCGTACACATTTCACAACACTATGTACAAAGTCAACTAAACTCATTAACCAAAAAATAATTAAAATTAACAAATAATTAAATTATTTAATCCCCTAAACCCTAAACACTAAACCCTAAACCCTAAACCCTAAACTCTACAACTTAAACCCTAAACCCTAAACCCTAAATGCTAAATACTAAACCCTAAACCCTAAACCCTAAATCCTAAATCCTAAATCCTAAACCCTAAATCCTAAACCCTAAACCTTAAACGCTAAACACAAAACCCTAAACCTGATACCCTAAACCTTAAATCTTAAACCTTAAATCCTAAACCTTAAACCCTAAACCTTAAACACTATATCCTATACCCTAAACTCTAAACCCTAAACCTTAACTAAGAACATATCATAGTATATAATTTAACATCATGCCATCGTATCAAACACAAGAACAGTCGTTAAATCAACTTATCTCTCAATACTCAACTCATAACCCCAACATCAAAATACAAACATCAACCGCTGGACAAAATTTAAAGGAAATAACAAAACGGTTGCTCTCACAACCATACCACCTCAACCGTACACATTTGACAACACTATGTACAAAGTCAACTAAATTTATTGACCAACGAATAATTAAAATTCACAAATAATTAAATGATTTAATCCCCTAAATCATAAACCTTACACCCTAAACCCTAAATAATAACCAGTAAAGCCTAAACCCTAAACCCTAATCCCTAAGCCCTAAACCCTAAATGTTAAATCGAAACCCTACACCCTAAACCCTAAACCCTTAATCCTAAACCTTAAACTCTAATCCCTAAACCCTATACACATAACCCTAAACCCTAAAAACTATACCTTAAACCCTATACCCAAAACCCTAATCCATAAACCCTTAATCCTAAACCATAAACTCGAATCCCTAAACCTTAAATCCTAAACCCTAAACCTTAAACGCTAAACACTAAACCCTAAACCCTATACCCTAAACCCTAAACCTTAAACCATAAACTATAAACCTTAAACCCTAAACCCTAAACATTATACCCTATACCCTAAACTCTAAGCCCTAAACCTTAACTAAGAACATATCATAGTATATAATTTTACATCATACCATCACACCACACACAATAGCAGTCGATACATCAACTTATCTCTCAATACTCAACTCATAACTCCAACATCACAATATGATCATCAACCGCTCGACAAAATTCAAAGGAAATAACAAAACGGTTGCTCTCACAACCATACCACTACAACCGTACACATTTCACAACACTATGTACAAAGTCAACTAAATTCATTGACCAACAAATAATTAAAATTCACAA
>NW_014543808.1:124770-125829 GCF_000741045.1 Vigna radiata var. radiata | reverse complement strand
AAACTCTAAACCCTAAAGCTTAACTAAGAAAATATCATAGTATATAATTTAACATCATACCATCGCATCAAACACAATAGCAGTCGTTACATCAATTTATCTCTCAATACTCAAATCATAACTCACACATCAAAATACGAACATCAACCGCTGGACAAAATTTAAAGGAAATAACAAAACGGTTGCTCTCAACACCATACCNCTACAACCGTACACAATTCACAACACTATTGTACGAAGTCAACTAAATTCATTGACCAACGAATAATTAAAATAAACAAATAGTTAAATTATTTAATCCCCTAAATCCTAAATCATAACCACTAAACCCTATGTCCTAAACCCTGATCCCCAAACCCTAAACCTTAAATCGAAACCCTACACCCTAAACCCTCAACCCTAAGCCATTAACGCTAAGCTTTAAACCCTAAACCGTAAAGCTTAAACCCTAAACCCTAAGCCCTAAACCTTAAACGCTAAACACTAAACCCTAAACCTTAAACGCTAAACACTAAACACTAAACCCTAAACTCTAAATCTTAAACCCTAAACCCTAATCCCTAAACATTAAACCCTAAACCCTATACCCTAAACCCTAAAACCTAAACCTTAAACCCTATATCCTATACACTAAACCTTAAACCCTAAAACCTAAACCCTAAACCCTAAGTCATAACCAGTAAACCCTAAGCCCTAAACCCTTATCCCTAAACCCTAAACCTTGAATCGAAACCCTACACCCTAAACCCTAAACCCCAAGCCATAAACGTTAAACTGTAAGCCCTAATCCCTAAACACTAAAGCTTAAACAATAAAGCCTAAACAATAATCCCTAAACCCTAAACCATAAACCCTAATCTCTAAACCCTAAACCCTAATCCCTAAATCCTAAACCTTAAACCCTGAACTCTACAACTTAAACCCTAAACCCTAAACGCTAAAAACTAAACCCTAAACCCTAAATCATAAACCTTAAAACCTAAACCTTAAATGCTAAACACAAAACCCTAAATCCTAAACCTTTAACCTTAAACCCTAAACCCTAAACATTATACCCTA
>NW_014543808.1:121605-123188 GCF_000741045.1 Vigna radiata var. radiata | reverse complement strand
TACATCAACTTATCTCTCAATACTCAACTCATAACTCCAACATCACAATACGATCATCAACCGCTCGACAAAATTCAAAGGAAATAACAAAACAGTTGCTCTCACAACCATACCACTACAACTGTACACCTTTAACAACACCATGTACAAAGTCAACTAAATTCATTAACCAACAAATAATTAAAATTCACAAATAATTAAATTATTTAAACCCTAAACCATAAACCATAAACCCTAAATGCTAAACACTAAACCCTAAACCCTAAATCCTAAAACCTAAACCCTAAACCATATACCCTATACACTAAACCTTAAACCCTAAAACCTAAACCCTAAACCCTGAATCATAACCAGTAAACCCTAAGCCCTAAACCGTTATCCCTAAACCCTAAACCTTGAATCGAAACCCTACACCCTAAACTCTAAACCCCAAACCATAAACGCTAAACATTAAACCCTAATCCCTAAACCTTAAAGCTTAAACAATAAACCCTTAATCCTAAACAATAAACTCGAATCCCTAAACCCTAAACCCTAAACTGTAAACCCTAAACCCTAATCCCTAAACCCTAAACCCTAAATCCTAAACCCTAAACCCTGAACTCTACAACTTAAACCCTAAACCCTAAACTCTAAAAACTAAACCTTAAACCCTAAATCCTAAATCCTAAACCTTAAAACCTAAACACTAAACCCTAAACCTTAAACGATAAACACTAAACACTAAACCCTACACCTTAAACCCTAAACTCTAAATATTAAACCATAAACCCTAATCCCTAACCATTTAAACCCTAAACCCTATACCCTTAACCCTAAAACCTAAACCCTAAACCCTATACCCTATACACTAAACCTTAAACCCTAAAACCTAAACCCTAAACCCTAAACCCTGAATCATAACCACAAAACCTAAGGCCTAAACCCTTATCCCTAAACCCTAAACCTTGAATCGAAACCCTACACCCTAAGCCCTAAACCCCAAGCCATAAACGCAAAACTCTAAACCCTAATCCCTAAACCCTAAACCTTAAACTCTAAACCTTAAACCCTAAACCCTAATCCCCAAAGATTAAACCCTAAACCCTAAACCCTATACCCTAAACCCAAAACCCAAAACCCTAAACGCTAAACCCCAAACCCTATACCTTATACCTTATACACTATACACAAAACCCTAAACCCTAAAAACTATACCCTAAACCTTATACCCAAAAGCCTAATCCATAAACCCTTAATCCTAAACCATAAACTCGAATCCCTAAACCCTAAATCCTAAACCTTAAACGCTAAAAACTAAACCCTAAACCCTATACCCTAAACCTTAAACCTTAAACCCTAAACCTTAAACCCAAAACACTATACCCTATACCCTAACCTCTAAACCCTAAAGCTTAACTAAGAAAATATCATAGTATATAATTTAACATCATACCATTGCATTAAACACAATAGCAGTCGTTACATCAACTTATCTCTCAATACTCAAATCATAACTCCAACATCAAAAAACGAACATCAACCGCTTGACAAAATTTAAAGGAAATAACAAAACGGTTGCTCTCAACACCATACCACTACAA